>NW_025538438.1:0-17500 GCF_020615455.1 Coregonus clupeaformis | reverse complement strand
TTGACATTTTTTGAGTCAATTGGAGGTGTACCTGAGGATGTATTTCAAGGCCTACCTTCAAATTCAGTGTCTCTTTGCTTGACATCATGGGAAAATCTAAATAAATCAGCCAAGACCTCAGAAAAACATTGTTGACCCCTCCACAAGTCTGGTTCATTCTTGGGAGCAATTCCAACACGTCTGAAGGTACCACGTTCTTCTGTACAAACAATAGTACGCAAGTATAAACACCATGGGACCACGCAGCAGTCCTACCGCTCAGGAATAGACGCGTTCTGTCTCCTAGAGATCGACGTTTGCTAATGCGAAAAAGTGCAAATCAATCCCAGAACAACAGCAAAGGACCTTGTGGAAGATGCTAGAGGAAACAGGTCAAAAGTATCTATTATCCACAGTAAAACGAGTCCTATCGACATAACCTGGAAGGCCGCTCTGCAAGGAAGAAGCCACTGCTCCAAAACCACCATAAAAAATCCAGGACTACGGTTTGCAACTGCACATGGGGACAAAGATCATACTTTTGGAGAAATGTACTCTGGTCTGATGAAACAAAAATAGAACTGTTTGGCCATAATGACCATCATTATGTTTGGAGGAAAAAGGGGGTAGCTTGCAAGCGAAGTACACCATCCCAACCGTGAGACGGGGTGGCAGCATCATGCTGTGGGGGGTGCTTTGCTGCAGGAGGGACTGGTGCACTTCACACATCATGAGGAAGGAAAATGATGTGGATATATTGAAAGCAACATCTCAAGACATCAGTCAGGAAGTTAAAGCTTGAGTTGGAAATGGGTCTTCCAAATGGACAATGACCCCAAACAAACTTCCAAAGTTGTGGCAAAAATGGCTTAAGGACAACAAAGTCAAAGTATTGGAGTGGCCATCACAAAGCCCTGACCTCAATCCTATAGAAAATGTGTGGGCAGAACTGAAAAAAGTGTGTGCCAAAGCAAGGAGGCCTATAAACCCTGACTCAGTTACACCAGCTCTGTCAGGAGGAATGGGCCAAAAATTCACCAAACTTATTGCGGGAAGCTTCCTGGAAGGCTACCGTAAACATTTGACCCAAGTTAAACAATTTAAAGGCAATGCTACCAAATACTAATTGGAGTGTATTAAACTTCTGACCCACTGTTAGGGAAAGCTGTGCCAGGGAAAAGTGTGCCCTCCTCGAGTCGCTCAATACGCTACAGGTTAAGGACAGCCCACCAAATATCTTTGAGTGTCAACTGCGCCTCTGGACCCAATGGTTTGAGTCATGGAGTGAGAGGAGAGGAACAGTTTCCTGCACATTCCTGAAGAGAGGGACCCGATCTTTGTTGCCCACTTCTACAGAGGTGTAGCTGGGACAGCAGGCAGGGATTGAGGGATACGGGAGAAGAGGGTGTAGAATGGATAGACAATGCGTGGGTGGTAGACAGAAACAAGTAAAGTTGGAGTGGTACATGGGGAAGCATATGTGTGGAGACAGTGAAGAAACGGGGGGTGGTTAAGACAGTTGGGCCGGTAACTGAAAGGTGGCTGGTTCGAATCCCCGAGCCAACTAGGTGAAAAATGTTGATGTGCCCCTTGGTGAAAATGTCGATGTGCCCTTGAGCTGTGGCACTTAACCTAATTGCTCCTGTAAGTCGAACTCTGGATAAGAGTCACCAATGACTAAAATCTAAATATAAATATATGAAAGAAAATAATGAATAAATCATTCTCTCTACTATTATTCTGATATTTCCATTCTTAAAATATAAGTGTTCCTAACTGACCTCGACAGGGAATTTTTTACTAGGACAAATGTCCCAGGAATTGTGGAAAACTGAGTTTAAATGTATTTGGCTGAGGTGTATGGGGAACGTCCGACTTCAACTGCATCTACTGCTTCTTAGACTTGCTTTCAATGTGAACGACAGCAGATCTATAAGTCCCGTTTCTATGCGAATTTGGTCAGGTCGCCCAAAAAGTTACATATTGCAGCTTTCAGTATCTCCACTACTTTACCACAGGAGGCTGTTGGTACCTTAATTGGGGGAGGACGGGCTCATGTGTGACTGGAGCAGAATGTGGTGGAATGGCATCAAATACATTAAACACATGGAGCTGTGTTCAAATACATATACTCAACATACTGTATACTACATACTTAATGAGTACATACCACATATTATATACAATAAGTTAATTTTAGTATACTGTAGGTGACGTGGTATCCTTTCAGTTGAGGTGTACTTTAAAGCGCTATGTCTGTCTAGAAGTTGATGCTGTTGCTATGCAACCTCTTGCTAGCTTGAGTGCATAACAAATCACTAGCTAGATATCTTACGATTACGGGTGTGTTCAGTGAATTCAATCTGGAGTGCCTGTGCGCTCAAGAGTGCGCTCTGGGCGTTCGTAAATTCAAAAAATTCTGAAGCGTTTCGCTCGGAGCGGTTCAGAGCGCCCACTGGATGTTCTGACCTCACAACGGCAGTCAAACACCCAAGCTAATTGGCTAACGTTGGCACCAAAGGCCTGCTTCTTCCCAGACACAAATGAGGGAACACCTCACTCTCGACCATTTTACTCGCCTCAGCAGAGCTGGTTATGCTGTTTTCATGTTATCCAGAGAGTTGGTGATTGTAATTACTATGTTTTGCTAGAGGTTTACATTGACACCGGCCATATTCAATGAAGTGATGAGCGTTACCGAAATTCAGCAGTTATTCTGTACTCTGGCACACTCAGATGAGATTGCTCTGAAATCGAGAGTACTATAGCCAGAGCGAATTTACGAACAGCACCTGAATGTGCTTGAGAATACTGTGACCTTAATGCCACTTAGCTAAACTAAGACACGACGGGAATAATTAAGTCAATAAACGTTTGGTAGTTAGTTAGATGGCATATAGTTAATATACTTGCAAGTTTGATACATTAGTAGCAAAGTAATGTTAGGTATCTAGCTAACATACCTGTACATACTGCTGTAATGATATGCTATGCGGCTTTCGTATGAGGGTAGCGTAGCTAACAAATTGTCAGCCAACATATAACGTTTAACGGAACTTATTTGAAAAGTCATTACTTTATTACATTGCTCAACATCTTCTTAACATTTTAACGCTAACTTCAGCTGCATATTTTCAGCCATTTTCCTCAAATTTGGAAAACGTTGTGAAGCCCACAGCCATTTTCTGAAGAATTGCATTATGGGCCCTAAAAGCACGGAAATAGTGTCAACTGCTTGTATATTTCGTATTTTGGCAAATATAGTACGACACATGGGAACTTTTGGCATACTAACTACAGTGCCTTGCAAAAAGTATTCATCCCGCTTGGTGTTTTTCCTATTTTGTTGCATTACAACCTTTAATTTAAATAGATTTTCTTTGGATTTCATGTAATGGACATATACAAAAATAGTCCAAATTGGTGAAGTTAAATGAGAAAAAATAACAGAAAAGTGGTGCGTGCATATACAGTGGGGAAAAAAAAAGTATTTAGTCGGCCACCAATTGTGCAAGGTTCTCCCACTTAAAAAGATGCGAGAGGGCCTGTAATTTTCATCATAGGTACACGTCAACTATGACAGACAAAATGAGAAATTTTTTTCCAGAAAATCACATTGCTAGGATTTTAATGAAATGATTTGCAAATTATGGGTGGAAAAATAAGTATTTGGTCAATAACACAAAGTTCTCAATACTTTGTTATATACCCTTTGTTGGCAATGACACAGGTCAAACGTTTTTTTCTGTAAGTCTTCACAAGGTTTTCACACACTATTGCTGGTATTTTGGCCCATTCCTCCATGCAGATCTCCTCTAGAGCAGTGATGTTTTGGGGCTGTGGCTAGACAACACGGACTTTCAACTCCCCTCCAAAGATTTTCTATGGGGTTGAGAGGATCTGGAGACTGGCTAGGCCACTCCAGGACCTTGAAATGCTTCTTACGAAGCCACTCCTTCGTTGCCCGGGCGGTGTGTTTGGGATCATTGTCATGCTGAAAGACCCAGCCATTCATCTTCAATGCCCTTGCTGATGGAAGGAGGTTTTCACTCAAAATCTCACGATACATGGCCCCATTCATTCTTTCCTTTACACGGATCAGTCGTCCTGGTCCCTTTGCAGAAAAAACAGCCCCAAAGCATGATGTTTCCACCCCCATGCTTCACAGTAGGTATGGTGTTCTTTGGATGCAACTCAGCATTCTTTGTCCTCCAAACACGACGAGTTGAGTTTTTCCAAAAAGTTATATTTTGGTTTCATCTGACCATATGATATTCTCCCAATCCTCTTCTGGATCATCCAAATGCACTCTAGCAAACTTCAGACGGGCCTGGACATGTACTGGCTTAAGCAGGGGACATGTCTGCACTGCTGTTTGGAGAGTCCCTGGCGGCGTAGTGTGTTACTGATGGTAGGCTTTGTTACTTTGGTCCCAGCTCTCTGCAGGTCGTTCACTTGGTCCCCCCCGTGTGGCTCTGGGATTTTTGCTCACCGTTCTTGTGATCATTTGACCCCACGGGGGTGAGATCTTGCGTGGAGCCCCAGATCGAGGGAGATTATCAGTGGTCTTGTATGTCTTCCATTTCCTAATAATTGCTCCCACAGTTGATTTCTTCAAACCAAGCTGCTTACCTATTGCAGATTCAGTCTTCCCCAGCCTGGTGCAGGTCTACAATTTTGTTTCTGGTGTCCTTTGACAGCTCTTTTGGTCTTGGCCATAGTGGAGTTTGGAGTGTGACTGTTTGAGGTTGTGGACAGGTGTCTTTTATACTGATAACAAGTTCAAACAGGTGCCATTAATAATAACGAGTGGAGGACAGAGGAGCCTCTTAAAGAAGAAGTTACAGGTCTGTGAGAGCCAGAAACTTCTTGTTATTGACCAAATACTTATTTTCCACCATAATTTGCAAATAAATTCATTAAAAATCCTACAATGTGATTTTCTGGATTTTTTTTTCTCAATTTGTCTGTCATAGTTGACGTGTACCTATGATGAAAATTACAGGCCTCTCTCATCTTTTTAAGTGGTAGAACTTGCACAATTGGTGGCTGACTAAATACTTATTTTCCCCACTGTATATTCACCTCCTTTGCTATGAAGCCCCTAAATAAGATCTGGTGCAACCAATTACCTTCAGAAATCACATAATTAGTTAAATAAAGTCCACCTGTGTGCAATCTAAGTGTCACATGATCTGTCACATGATCTCAGTATATATACACCTGTTCTGAAAGGCCCCAGAGTCCGCACCACTAAGCAAGGGGCACCACCAAGCAAGTGGCACCATGAAGACCAAGGAGCTCTCCAAACAGGTCAGGGACAAAGTTGTGGAGAAGTACAGATCAGGGTTGGGTTATAAAAACATCCCACGGTGCACCATTAAATCCATTATTAAAAAAAATGGAAAGAATATGGCACCACAACAAACTTGCCAAGAGAGGGCCGCCCACCAAAACTCACAGACCAGGCAAGGAGGGCATTAATCAGAGAGGCAACAAAGAGACCAGAGATAACTCTGAAGGAGCTGCAAAGCTCCACAGCGGAGATTGGAGTATCTGTCCATAGGACCACTTTAAGCCGTACACTCCACAGAGCTGGGCTTTACGGAAGAGTGGCCAGAAAAAAAACATTGCTTAAAGAAAAAAATAAGCAAACCCGTTTGGTGTTCGCCAAAAGGCATGTGGGAGACTCCCCAAACATATGGAAGAAGGTACTCTGGTCAGATGAGACTAAATTTGAGCTTTTTGGCCATCAAGGAAAATGCTATGTCTGGCGCAAACCCAACACCTCTCATCACCCCGAGAACACCATCCGCACAGTGAAGCATGGTGGTGGCAGCATCATGCTGTGGGGATGTTTTTCATCGGCAGGGTCGATACTGGTCAGAATTGAAGGAATGATGGATGGCGCTAAATACAGGGGAAATTCTTGAGGGAAACCTGTTTCAGTCTTCCAGAGATTTGAGACTGGGATGGAGGTTCACCTTCCAGCAGGACAATGACCCTAAGCATACTGCTAAAGCAACACTCGATTGGTTTAAGGGTAAACATTTAAATGTCTTGGAATGGCCTAGTCAAAGCCCAGACCTCAATCAAAGAGATTGAAAAGATTTGGCATGGGTCCTTAGATCCTCAAAAGGTTCTACAGCTGCACCATCGAGAGCATCTTGACTGGTTGCATCACCGCCTGGTATGGCAACTACTCGGCCACCCGACAGCAAGGCACTATAGAGGGTAGTGCGTATGGCCCAGTACATCACTGGGGCCAAGCTTCCTGCCACCCAGGACCTCTATACCAGGTGGTGTCAGAGGAAGGCCCTAAAAATTGTCAAAGACTCCAGCCACCCTAGTCATAGACTGTTCTCTCTGCTACCACGCGGTAAGCAGTACCGGAGCACCAAGTCTAGGTCCAAGAGGCTTCTAAACAGCTTCTACCCCCAGGCCATAAGACTCCTGAACATCTAATCAAATGGCTTCCCAGACTATTTTCATTGCATATTTTTTTGTGATCGTTTTTGGTATTCTTTCTTAAAACTGCATTGTTGGTTAAGGGCTTGTAAGTAAGCATTTAACTGTTGTATTTGGCGCATGTGACAAATACATTCTGATTTTGATTTGAATGGGTTATGCACGCTCAACTTTTCTTTTTTTTGGTCTTATTTCTTGTTTGTTTCACACACTAAAAAATATTTTGCATCTTCAAAGTTGTAGGCATGTTGTGTAAATCAAATGATACAAACTCCCCCCCAAAATCCATTTTAATTCCAGGTTGTAAGGCAACAAAATAGGAAAAATGCCAATGGGGGTGAATACTTTCGCAAGCCACTGTATATTTCACTGACAAGCTCTAACAGTCAGTATCAAACATGGATGTTATTATTATGTGTGTCACTCACTGTCAAAAGACTGTGTTGTTACCAGATGGAAAAGTCTGCTCCCTGCCGTCTGTGGCCCATGCACTGGGGAAAGCAAGGCTGCATTCAACATGATGTGTTACATTTTAGTCATTTAGCAGACACTCTTATCCAGAGCCACTTAGAGTTAGTGAGTGCATACATTATTTAGATTTTTTTCATACTGGCCCCCGTGGGAATCGAACCCACAACCCTGGCGTTGCAAACACCTTGCTCTACCATGTGTGTATGTATATATATGTATGTATGTATGTATGTATGTATATATATGTATATGTATGTGTGTATATATATATATATATATATATATATATATATATATATATATATATATGTATGTATGTATGTATGTATGTATGTATGTATGTATGTACAGTATATATGTATGTATGTATGTATGTATGTATGTATGTATGTATATTATATATATATATATATAAATATATATATATTATATATATATATATATATATATATATATATATATATATATATATTTTATCAGTGGGGAAAAAAAGTATTTAGTCAGCCACCAATTGTGCAAGTTCTCCCACTTAAAAAGATGAGAGAGGCCTGTAATTTTCAACATAGGTACACGTCAACTATGACAGACAAATTGAGAAGAAAAAAATCCAGAAAATCACATTGTAGGATTTTTTATGAATTTATTTGCAAATTATGGTGGAAAATAAGTATTTGGTCACCTACAAACAAGCAAGATTTCTGGCTCTCACAGACCTGTAACTTCTTCTTTAAGAGGCTTCTCTGTCCTCCACTCGTTACCTGTATTAATGGCACCTGTTTGAACTTGTTATCAGTATAAAAGACACCTGTCCACAACCTCAAACAGTCACACTCCAAACTCCACTATGGCCAAGACCAAAGAGCTGTCAAAGGACACCAGAAACAAAATTGTAGACCTGCACCAGGCTGGGAAGACTGAGTCTGCAATAGGTAAGCAGCTTGGTTTGAAGAAATCAACTGTGGGAGCAATTATTAGGAAATGGAAGACATACAAGACCACTGATAATCTCCCTCGATCTGGGGCTCCACGCAAGATCTCACCCTGTGGGGTCAAAATGATCACAAGAACGGTGAGCAAAAATCCCAGAACCACACGGGGGGACCTAGTGAATGACCTGCAGAGAGCTGGGACGAAAGTAACAAAGCCTACCACCAGTAACACACTACGCCGACAGGGACTCAAATCCTGCAGTGCCAGACGTGTCCCCCTGCTTAAGCCAGTACATGTCCAGGCCCGTCTGAAGTTTGCTAGAGTGCATTTGGATGATCCAGAAGAGGATTGGGAGAATGTCATATGGTCAGATGAAACCAAAATAGAACTTTTTGGTAAAAACTAAACTCGTCGTGTTTGGAGGACAAAGAATACTGAGTTGCATCCAAAGAACACCATACCTACTGTGAAGCATGGGGGTGGAAACATCATGCTTTGGGGCTGTTTTTCTGCTAAGTGACCAGGACGACTGATCCGTGTAAAGGAAAGAATGAATGGGGCCATGTATCGTGAGATTTTGAGTGAAATCCTCCTTCCATCAGCAAGGGCATTGAAGATGAAACGTGGCTGGGTCTTTCAGCATGACAATGATCCCAAACACACCGCCCGGGCAACGAAGGAGTGGCTTCGTAAGAAGCATTTCAAGGTCCTGGAGTGGCCTAGCCAGTCTCCAGATCTCAACCCCATAGAAAATCTTTGGAGGGAGTTGAAAGTCCATGTTGCCCAGCGACAGCCTCAAAACATCACTGCTCTAGAGGAGATCTGCATGGAGGAATGGGCCAAAATACCAGCAACAGTGTGTGAAAACCTTGTGAAGACTTACAGAAAACGTTTGACCTGTGTCATTGCCAACAAAGGGTATATAAAAAAGTATTGAGAAACTTTTGTTATTGACCAAATACTTATTTTCCACCATAATTTGCAAATAAATTCATAAAAAATCCTACAATGTGATTTTCTGGATTTTTTTCTCATTTTGTCTGTCATAGTTGACGTGTACCTATGATGAAAATTACAGGCCTCTCTCATCTTTTTAAGTGGGAGAACTTGCACAATTGGTGGCTGACTAAATACTTTTTCCCCCACTGTATATATATATATATATATATATATATATATATATATATATATAAAAAATATGGGGGGATTGGAAGTGATGCAGACAATTACATTAATAGAAGTTACAATCTATCTGCAATATTAAGCTGATCTATCCCCCCCTCCAAAAAAAACAAAAAAAACACCATGCTCTACCAACTGAGCTACATCCCTGCCGGCCATTCCCTCCCCTACCCTGGACCAATTGTGCACCGGCCCATGGGTCTCCCGGTTGCGGCCAGAGCATGGTTTCAACCAGGATCTCTAGTGGCACAGCTAGCACTGCCTTAGACCACTGCGCCACTCAGGAGGTGATTGTCAACTGCAACACTTTTCCATTCATCAGAAGAGTTACATAATTTAGCAGATGCGCTTATCCAGAGCGACTTGATTTTAAGTGCCTTGCTCAAGGGCACATCAACAAGATTTTTCACCTAGTTGGCTCAGAGATTCGAACCAGCGACCTTTCAGTTACTGGCCCAACACTCTTAACAGCAAGGCTACCTGCCATCTTGACAGTGTGTCTCTTTCTGCAGGGTTAGTGTTTAAGGTGTTGGCCCCTCGCTTCTCCTCCTGCACTCGCTCAGACATGGTGTGGCAGAGGGCGTGTTGGAAGCTGCTGGAGAATGTCCCGGAGTGCTGGCTGGAGAGTGTCCTCACTGGGCTGGTGCAGGCTGTCATCAGGTAAGGGAAGGGGAGATGGCTAGAGGTTGTAAAAAAGGTGTCAGACTCTCTGAGTCTTTGTCCCACCTCGTAATGGAAGTGTTCTATTTCCTCCAGGCCTTGCTGCTCCATATATAGTGTGAGGTGAGACAGATGCTGCTGCTCCATATATAGTATGAGGTGAAACAGATGCTGCTGCTCCATATATAGTATGAGGTGAGACAGATGCTGCTGCTCCATATATAGTATGAGGTGAGACAGATGCTGCTGCTCCATATATAGTATGAGGTGAGACAGATGCTGCTGCTCCATATATAGTATGAGGTGAGACAGATGCTGCTGCTCCATATATAGTGTGAGGTGAGACAGATGCTGCTGCTCCATATATAGTGTGAGGTGAGACAGATGCTGCTGCTCCATATATAGTATGAGGTGAGACAGATGCTGCTGCTCCATATATAGTATGAGGTGAGACAGATGCTGCTGCTCCATATATAGAATGAGGTGAGACAGATGCTGCTGCTCCATATATAGTATGAGGTGAGACAGATGCTGCTGCTCCATATATAGTATGAGGTGAGACAGATGCTGCTGCTCCATATATAGTATGAGGTGAGACAGATGCTGCTGCTCCATATATAGTGTGAGGTGAGACAGATGCTGCTGCTCCATATATAGTGTGTAGGTGAGACAGATGCTGCTGCTCCATATATAGTGTGAGGTGAGACAGATGCTGCTGCTCCATATATAGTAAGAGGTGAGACAGATGCTGCTGCTCCATATATAGTATGAGGTGAGACAGATGCTGCTGCTCCATATATAGTATGAGGTGAGACAGATGCTGCTGCTCCATATATAGTATGAGGTGAGACAGATGCTGCTGCTCCATATATAGTATGAGGTGAGACAGATGCTGCTGCTCCATATATAGTATGAGGCGAGACAGATGCTGCTGCTCCATATATAGTATGAGGTGAGACAGATGCTGCTGCTCCATATATAGTATGAGGTGAGACAGATGCTGCTGCTCCATATATAGTATGAGGTGAGACAGATGCTGCTGCTCCATATATAGTGTGAGGTGAGACAGATGCTGCTGCTCCATATATAGTGTGAGGTGAGACAGATGCTGCTGCTCCATATATAGTAAGAGGTGAGACAGATGCTGCTGCTCCTATATAGTATGAGGTGAGACAGATGCTGCTGCTCCATATATAGTATGAGGTGAGACAGATGCTGCTGCTCCATATATAGTATGAGGTGAGACAGATGCTGCTGCTCCATATATAGTATGAGGTGAGACAGATGCTGCTGCTCCATATATAGTATGAGGTGAGACGGTGAACTGATGGTGAACTGGGCAGTCAGTCATTCATTCTGTACTATGCGTCTAGTCAATCTATCATTGTTGGAACTGAAAAAGCCTCTGTTATGGCTGAAGTTCAACATAATTCCTGGTGTTTTGAGGGTTCTACTGGGCTACCTGGCTCAGGACAGGGACAGGACACTACTTACACAGGTGAGAGAAAAATCTAATCTTCAGTGTTGTGATGGTATCTGTCTGACGATGTTGTTGACAGTGTATGACTGTGTGCGTGCGTGTATGTCCAGGTGCTGCGGTCGCTGTGCCAGGCCTGGGCCAACGCCAGGGCCGACGCCAGGGCCGACGCCAGGGCCGACGCCAGGGCCGACACCAGGGCCGACACCAGGGCCGACCCCAGGGCCAACCCCAGGGCCAACGCCAGGGCCGACCCCAGGGCCAACCCCAGGGCCAACACCAGGGCCAACCCCAGCGCCGACCCCAGGGCCAACCCCAGGGCCAAGGGGGGGATGGAGGAAGGGGGGGTTGTTTACCACGCCACCACGCCTTCAGCAGGCTGGAAAAGTGGGATTGATCTGTTTGTCTTAGTTTGATCCATTTGTTTGTTTCAGTTTTCAGTAGCTGAATCCTTTTTTTCAACAAAAACCCACTGGATTGGTTGAAAAGTGAATCTAAACACACATAACATGCACATAACATGCACAAAACATAGTGGAAGATACATACTGAATTCATACTGTTTTCCATACTAAGATGGACCAAGATATGTTGCTTTTTTTTTGCACATATTTTTTCATTGGTTTTGCAAGAGTCGGCTGATTGGTCAGTTGATTGGTTTTGCAATATGTTGATGGTATTGATTAAAAGACTAGGAATAGAATGTAATGTCCAACCCAAAATGGAAACCCCTTTGTTAATATGTATTGGCAGTAATTCACTTAATGAGAAGCGTGGAATAATAGGGAAGCAGGTAGCTTTGCGGTTAAGAGCGTTGTGCCAGTAACAGAAAGGTCGCTGGTTCTAATCCCTGAGCCGACTAGGTGAAAAATCTGTCGATGTGCCCTTGAGCAAGGCACTTAACCTTAATTGCTCCTGTAAGTCGCTCTGGATAAGAGCGTCTGCTAAGTGACTAAAATGTAATGTAATTGAATATTTTCTATCATCCTAAAATGTATATTTTGTCACGCTGGATGTTTGAAATATGAGTAGATATGATTAGGGTTGGGCAGTATCCAGATTTTCTTATCATCATAACATTATTCTCTCATCCCATGATTTACGGTATTACTGGCTTAGTACACTAGGATACACAAAAAAAAACGCAAAATAAAGCATTGGGCATCTATTACCAGAATGCTAATAATATTAGCACAAGTAATAGCGAATTTCCATGGAGGCTGTTAGCTAAATATACGACCTGAAAAATAGGTATTTTCAACTTTCACTTTCAACCGAAACCGAATGTATATTGAATCGTCTTTTCAATGTCTTTTCAAATTTCTTTCCAATAACATTTTGCTGGGTGGGAAAGTTCCCGGCTTCACAGAGACTGCATTCACAGTAAATGCTGCATATGTGGGCTCAATCAGAAATTACCTTTAAATGGTGCATAACTGACAAAGCGCGATCGGACTGAATCCCGGCCTAAGGCTTCTCCACTCACTATGGAATTACTTTCTTTCACCAGGGGTCAAAACAACGATTGGATTCTATTTTGCCAGTTACACTATAAATACGACTTTTGCATCAGACTTGACTGAGTGTCCTTGTAACTAATAGCCGTAATAGGATGAATGGCTGTAACTGAGGTATGTATTTATGAAACTATGTAGGTACGTAATAAGAAAATTCCAGAAGGATAATATTGCTTTGTCAAAGGAACAAGGTCCCGTTTTAGTCCATTTCAATTTCTCATATTCCAGCAGTTTATTCCGTCAAATTGTCAGTTGGTTTCTTTGTCAGTCAGTGATCAGTCTCTCTAGACATCTGGGCTGCCTTCCAGAATGTTCCATATGTTCCTGCTGAACACGTCTGTACAGAATAGAAGGTCATTTTGGCATAGAGGAACTACATCACTACCTACGTCACGACCTTCTCCGCTTGTTGCCCACATCCCCAGGACACAAATTAGTAGCTAGCAAGATGGAGATCGCAGAGGTTATTTCGCAAGTGGCTAGTTTGTGTCAACTACCTTCACTAAAAACACTGCAAAGGTTTTGCCTGCAAACTTTGGTTTCAAATCCATTTTTTTTCCTCCACTTTTGGAAGTTACAAAGAGAGTCCTTCATTAATCCGAGACCCTAGTCAATGCTGTCGGGTTTCCGAGACTAGTCAGTGATTGAGACAGAAAGAAAGTCAGTTACATTCCACTATGTTTTTCACATGTAGGATATACTTCATTGACACAAATGACAAGTGATTATCAGTTATATTCTCATTGTATATTGTCACTGATGTTTTTTTGCATAATGAAGTATTTCACTGTCAGTACTAAATACAACCTTGATGTGATATGTAATAAAGGTAGTTACCCCTACAGATGAATGCTCCAGCAGTTTTTTTGTCCAATGTTTCGTTCCTTTTTCAGGCTAGAAACATTAGGCCCCCCCAGGATTTTGTGATTCTGAAGCTACATCCCCATATATTATGCGAGGGCTTGCAAAGTAGAACAATCACCACACTTTTAGAGCATAAAACAGTGAAATCATCACGGTGAGAGCCAATGGCGCTGGAGGGAATAAGCGTCCGTTTTACGGGCTCCTGACCAATTGCGCTTAAATTTTTTTTTATTATTATTTTTAAATTGTAACTTTTTTTTGTACATAATATTTCCGCCATTGTTTCCTTTGACCGAAAAGAGCTTCTGGACATTAGAACAGCTACACTATATATATAAAGTATGTGGACAACCCTTCACTCCATTTTGTCCTCCCTCCTATAGGCAGAAACTTAAACAGGAAGTTCAACGTTGGTCTGACCAATCGGAATATATGCTTCAAGATTGTTTTGATCACGCGTAATGGGAAATGTTCCAGTTTGCCTCTGAGAATAACATTGCCGTTTCACTGACTCGGTGACTGAGTTCATCAGGAGATGCATAGAGGATGTTGTTCCCACTGTGACAATTAGAACTTATTCCAACCAAAAACTGTCGACAGATGGCAGCATTCGCGCCAAACTATATGCACTAACCATTGCATTTAACCACGGCAAGGTGACTGGGAACATGGATGTGTACAAATAGACCCGCTATGACCTCCGTTTGGTATTCAAAGAGGCAAAACATCAGTAAAGGGACAAAGTGGAGTCCCAATTCAACAGCTCATACACGAGACGTATGTAGCAGGGACTCCAGACAATCACTGACTATAAAGGGAAAGCCAGCCACGTTGCGGACATCGATGCCTCGCTCCCAGACAAACTAACCTTCTTCGCCCGCTTCGAGGAAAACACAGAGCCACGATTCGGGCCACCGTCGCTCACGAGGAATGTGAGCTCTTGTTCTCCGTGTAAGACATTTAAGCGCGTTAATCCTCGCAATGTCACGACTTCCTCCGAAGCTGCCTCCTCTCCTTGTTCGGGCAGGCTTCGGCGTTCGTCGACACCGGCCTTCTAGCCACTGCCGCTCCTCATCTCATCATTCCATTTGTTTTGTCTTGTTTATTACACACATCTGGTTCATATCCCCTCATCAGTACCTGTATAAGTATTCCCTCTGCCCCCCTTGTCTGTGTGTTATTGTTTATTGTGGAGGATATTGTAGCTCGGTGGAGCTCTTTTGTATTTCGCCAGGATATTCACCCGTGTGCTTTGTTGTTTTCCAGTGCGCCATATTTCCGCACTGGAGTGTTTGACGCATTGCTGCGTACCGCTGTGTTACAGAATAAACCTTTTATTCTGTGATTTACCCTCCTGCGCCTAACTCCTTCTAAATCACACATCACAGAATCACACACCAACCATGGAGTCAGCATGAGAAGGGAACATGCCTGGAGTCATTGCACAAATCTGGGAGCATTCTACTATGCTAGCCAGCTTGGGAGAAGCAATGGATCGGGTTCTCCAGGTCGTCCAACGCCTGGAGAGGAGAGGACCCGACCCTTTCGGGACCAGCTGAGCGACCGGATCCAGCCACCCACAGCCCAGCACCCAGAGGGATTCACCTATCCCGACCGAGGGAGTATGATGGGACAGCTGCCCGCTGCCACGGATTCCTCCTGCAGCAGGACCTCTACTTCTCTACCATCAGCCCGGCTACATCGGAGCGGGAGAAGGAGTCCGCCCTCGTCTCCTGCCTCTCAGGGAAAGCCCTGGAGTGGGCCAACGCAGTCTGGAGTGAAGGAGGAGACGCGTTGGACCATTTACATTTTTACATTTACGACATTTAGCAGACGCTCTTATCCAGAGCGACTTACAAATTGGTGCATTCACCCTATAGCCAGTGGGATAACCACTTTACAATTTTTATTTATTTATTTATTATTATTTTTTAAGGGGGGGATTACTTTATCCTATCCCAGGTATTCCTTAAAGAGGTGGGGTTTCAAGTGTCTCCGGAAGGTGGTGAGTGACTCCGCTGTCCTGGCGTGAGGGAGCTTGTTCCACCATTGGGGTGCCAGAGCAGCGAACAGTTTTGACTGGGCTGAGCGGGAACTATGCTTCTGCAGAGGAAGGGGAGCCAGCAGGCCAGAGGTGGATGAATGCAATGCCCTCGTTTGGGTGTAGGGACTGATCAGAGCCTGAAGGTACAGAGGTTCCGTTCTCCTCACAGCTCCATAGGCAAGCACCATGGTCTTGTAACAGATGCGAGCTTCAACTGGAAGCCAGTGGAGTGTGCGGAGGAGCGGGGTGACGTGAGAGAACTTGGGAAGGTTGAACACCAGACGGGCTGCGGCATTCTGGATGAGTTGTAGGGGTTTAATGGCACAGGCAGGGAGCCCAGCCAACAGCGAGTTGCAGTAATCAGACGAGGAGATGACAAGTGCCTGGATTAGGACCTGTGCCGCTTCCTGTGTAAGGCAGGGTCGTACTCTCCGAATGTTGTAGAGCATGAACCTGCAGGATCGGGTCACCGCCTTGATGTTAGCGGAGAACGACAGGGTGTTGTCCAGGGTCACGCCAAGGCTCTTCGCACTCTGGGAGGAGGACAAAACGGAGTTGTCAACCGTGATGGCGAGATCATGGAACGGGCAGTCCTTGCCCGGGAGGAAGAGCAGCTCTGTCTTGCCAAGGTTCAGCTTGAGGTGGTGATCCGTCATCCATACTGATATGTCTGCCAGACATGCAGAGATGCGATTCGCCACCTGGTTATCAGAAGGGGAAAGGAGAAGATTAGTTGTGTATCGTCAGCGTAGCAATGATAGGAGAGGCCATGTGAGGATATGACAGAGCCAAGTGACTTGGTGTATAGGGAGAATAGGAGAGGGCCTAGAACTGAGCCCTGGGGGACACCAGTGGTGAGAGCACGTGGTGCGGAGACAGCTTCTCGCCACGCCACTTGGTAGGAGCGACCGGTCAGGTAGGACGCAATCCAGGAGTGAGCCGCGCCGGAGATGCCCAGCTCGGAGAGGGTGGAGAGGGAGGATCTGATGGTTCACAGTATCAAAGGCAGCAGACAGGTCTAGAAGGACAAGAGCAGAGGAGAGAGTTAGCTTTAGCAGTGCGGAGAGCCTCCGTGACACAGAGAAGAGCAGTCTCAGTTGAATGACCAGTCCTGAAACCTGACTGGTTTGGATCAAGAAAGGTCATTCTGAGAGAGATAGCAAGAGAGTTGGCTAAAGACGGCACGCTCAATAGTTTTGGAAAGAAAAGAAAGAAGGGATACTGGTCTGTAGTTGTTGACATCAGTGGGATCGAGTGTTGGTTTTTGAGAAGGGGTGCAACTCTCGCTCTCTTGAAGACGGAAGGGACATGGCCAGCGGTCAAGGATGAGTTGATCAGCGAGGTGAGGTAGGGGGAGAAGGTCACCGGAGATGGTCTGGAGAAGAGAGGAGGGGATGGGGTCAAGCGGGCAGGTTGTTGGGCGGCCTGCAGTCACAAGTCGCAAGATTTTATCTGGAGAGAGAGGGGAGAAAGAAGCCAAAGCATAGGGTAGGGCAGTGTGAGCAGGACCAGCAGTGTCATTAGACTTAACAAACGAGGATCGGATGTTGTCAACCTTCTTTTCAAAGTGGTTGACGAAGTCATCCACAGAGAGAGGAGGGGGGGCGGGGATTCAGCAGGGAGGAGAATGTGGCAAAGAGCTTCCTAGGGTTAGAGGCAGATGCTTGGAATTTAGAGTGGTAGAAAGTGGCCTTAGCAGCAGAAACAGATGAAGAAAATGTAAGAGAGGAGGGAGTGAAAGATGCCAGGTCGGCAGGGAGTTTAGTTTTCTTCCATTTCCGCTCCAGCTGCCCGGAGCTCTGTTCTGTGAGCTCGCAATGAGTCATCAAGCCACGGAGCTGGAGGAGGACCGAGCCGGCCGGGAGGATAGGGGACACAGAGTCAAAGGATGCAGAAAGGGAGGAGAGG
>NW_025538437.1:7500-16939 GCF_020615455.1 Coregonus clupeaformis | reverse complement strand
GTAGGTGTCTTGGAGGGCAGGCAGTGTTTCCCCAGTGATGCGTTGGGCAGATCGCACCACCCTCTGGAGAGCCCTGCGGTTGCGAGCGGTGCAGTTGCTGTACCAGGCGGTGATACAGCCCGACAGGATGCTTTCAATTGTGCATCTGTAAAAGTTTGTGAGGTTCTTAGGGGCCATGAACATTTTATTCAGCCTCCTGAGGTTGAAGAGGCGCTGTTGCGCCTTCTTCACCACATTGTCTCTGTGGGTGGACCATTTGGATAGGGGCGTGCTCCCTCTGCTGTGTCCTGAAGTCCACGTGCCACTCCACTCCAAATTCTGTCTGGATGAGGTAACCCGCTAATGGGCTGAATTGATTTGATCTGAAAGCTCTTTAAGGTTCACCTCTACAGAAGTATGTACAAAGATTCAATCAATTGCAGATAAAGGAATACCATACTGAGAGTTCGCTTCAAACGTTTGCGTTGTATTGGAGGTGTCACACACGTTAAAACCACACAATCCACAAGCTGTTCCTCTCGTAGACATTTTCCTTGGATATGGACTCAGAAACCACACGTCCTTTAAACACAACATAAACATTCACAGTGCGGTTTTCCTTTATCTGTATCTTAATTCAATTGAGGTCTATAGTGCCCATGTCTCCCTCCTTAATCTCTCTTTAAAAATTTGAGGTCAGTTTCCTCTGCCTGCTCTTCAGTGCTTTATGGTTACTGTTGCTTCAGACAGCTGTTCCACTGAACTGTCTAAAAGTAGAGAGACAGAGAGCTAGAGGAGAGAGATAACAGGATATCTGACCAACAGGATATCCCCCCCTCCTCTCCCCCTCTCTCTCCCTCCTTCATTTGCCGACTATCTGTGTCTTTATCTGGCTAGACTCCATTTGGTCAGCAGTACTCTAATCCCAGACAGGATCCATGTCTGGCCACCGAGCACTTCAGAGACACAGCACCAGAACTGGAGTCTGGCTGAACAAGCAAAATGTCACAAAGAGCCTATTCACTAAATTGACAGAGTAAACAGCAATACTTTAAGATCCCTCCGATAGCGCCCCAGCTAAACCTAATCCCTGATAGCTCCCCAGTGCGCTCACCATTAAAGTTCTGACTGTCTGTACCATTGGTACAGACATTAGTCTTGTCTCTGTTTCCACAATGTCAGCTTCTGATATCCGTCAAGCCGTGGGGATAGCCCACTCAATTTTTATGATTTTCCACCATCTTTCCTTACCCTGGGAAGAAGTCCATAGGCCATAAGTGACTGCAACTTGCATTAAGACTTTCCTTGTTTTGCTACAGCTACTACCGGCATTATTAACTTTCAGCATTGATGACTTTCAAAGCCAGGTGCGCAAAATGTTCATTACTAATGACTTGCTAGCTAGACGATAATTGTCTCCCTACTGGATAAATATTGAACCCCTTTTCAAAGCTGCGATATAGAATACATTTCTGAAGAAAAGCAGCTCACTGTCAGATGTCTGCCATGACAACCAGAATTGTCAGCCTTCACCAGGGATGCAACTTTCACTGGGGACATGCCCCCCTCACATTCTGAAATTGCATTTTTTGTCCCTCCCCATGTTGTATAATTGGAAAACGAGGCAACAGTGTGCTTTAGAAGGCAACAGTGTGCTTTAGGACCATGCGGACACCTCCAAGCGGTCGGGTAGGCTATTTGGAGTGTTTATCCGACTGGATAAAAAATAAAAAAGTAAAATACAAAATTGTGTCCCCACCCCCTTTTAAAACCAAAGTTGCGCCCCTGGCCTTCACCACCAACTGTACATTTTCTAGCCAGGAAATAACCCCTGTAACATGATGTACTACTACAGTACCCATAATGCTCTGTACAATATATCCACTTTTTTCTTCGTAAAGATGTTTCTTAAGCTAACTAAATGGTGTCCCGTCTCCTTATTACATGGTGTCAGAAGTGGGGTCCTCATCTATTTACATTACTTTATTTTCATGTTTTAGAAAAGCATTTCCACCTCAACAACTCCAGCTTAACAGTCCTGGAGTCCAAACTTAGAACTAACAAACTACAAAATTGTGTAAATCACTGTCAATACCGTCGTAGCATAATTAATTTTCTGGACTTCAGACTTAATTGCGTTGCATGTGTTGACTTCAGTGAGACATTTGACCCACACTGACTCTTATGGAATATAGCTGTAAAATATGATCAAACTTGTACGATTCAAAGCCGGTCTGCATCCCCTAATTTCCATGGGATAAGACCGTCTGTTGGGTAAATAAACCACTTCATTGAGTGTGAGGTAATGCAATTTGATTTAATGTAATGTGATATTCATCTGTAGGAAATTGCTCACCAGCATCAAAACCTGCGGAGGCCTTGGGGGAAAACCCAGCTGGTTGAACAGATGAGATGCCGGCTCAGGAAGGTATTAACGCCAGGAGAGATTCGTCTAATGTATACCTTTCATTTTCCCCTTCTCACCGGGGGCGAGTCGATTTGAAACGCACTGAAACATAAAAAATCCCTCACTTTTCCTCAAATATCATCAACAGTTTGACTCTGAAAGATAGAGGGAAGTAATCTTAAGTGATCTACATGATCTACATCCCTCCTCATATATCCTCCTTTTCTTTTATACTGTATATTAGTATTTTATACTGTATATTAGTATTTTCTACTATATTTTCTACTGTATATTACTAGTCTTTTCTACTGTATACTGTATATTAGTATTTTATACTGAATATTAGTATTTTATACTGTATATTACTAGTCTTATATACTGTATATGTTATGATTTAACTGGATAAGAACCCAAATGCAGACAAGTACACGAAGCCATAGAAGTTTTAACAGGTTTATTTACAATGTTCAAAGTCCAGGTTTCCAAATATATGGGAAGAGCAAGTCCAGGTTACAGGGAGGGTAACAGATCCAGATCAGGGCAGGTGTGGTACCGTAATGTCCTAGTGTCCGTGATGAGTCCAAAAGAGAGGTCCGGTATTGGAGAGCAGGATGGTGGTGGCAGGAGTGAAGCGGAGGCAGGAGTCAGGTTCCAAATATCTGTGGCACAGGAGAAAAAGTAAATAGAACAGACCAAAAAACACAAAGAGCAAAAATAACCAGGTTGAGTCGGCAGCGAGACTAACATGGTCGTCTTGACTATGATCTGACGATGAGTGGTAAGTTTGACCGGGTCTTAAAGGCTGAGGTGATTATGGTGAATGAGCTGCAGCTGGAACCCTGACTCCCGCACACCAGACTTCACTCCTGCAATCAAGGACAGACAGAGGGGAGGGAGAGAGCAGAGAGAGCTACCTAGCAGCAGTAGGCCTAACAGTACCCCCCTCTACGGACGCCACCTGGCGGCCGACGGTTTATCGGGGATGTAACCTATGAAACTCTGACCAGAGCAGGATCCACAATGAAGCTCCTGGGCACCCAGGAACGTCCTCGACCATAACCCTCCCAATCCACCAGGTACTGGAAACCACGACCTCGGCGGCGAACATCCAGAAGTCGCCGGACAGTGTAGACCGGACCCCCACCCACGATCCTGGGCGGAGGAGGGGGACGAGAGGGCGGGCACAGAGGGCTAACCGACACAGGCTTAATCTGGGAAACATGAAAGGTGGAATGAACCCGTAGGGGAGGCAGGAAGCTGTAGCTTAACCGCGCAGGGGTTAACAATAGACAGTATCTTGAACGGTCCTATAAAACGAGGCGCCATCTTCTTAGACTCCACCTTCAATGGAAGGTCCCGTGACTTCAGCCATACCTCTTGACCAGGAGAGTAACCGGGAGCCTGGGACCGGTGACGGTTGGCTTGCCTCTGCATGTACGCCGAAGCTCGGACAGAGCTACCCTGGCCTTCCTCCAGACCTTGAAGCAGCGGCGCATGTGGGACTGCACCGAGGGTACCGCCAGTTCCCCTCTCTTGGGAAGGGAACAGGGAGGTTGATAACCCAGAGCACACAGAAAAGGAGACAAACCAGAGGAAGCGTTAGTCAAGGTGTTATGAGCATATTCCACCCAGGGGAGCATGGAGCTCCATGACCCAGGGTTAGACCCAGTGACACAGCGAAGAGCGGTCTCCATCTCCTGGTTCGCTCTCTCGGCTTGCCCGTTGGTCTGGGGGTGATATCCAGAGGACAGGCTGGATGTAATGCCCAAAGCTTTACAGAAAGCTTTCCACACCTGGGAGACAAACTGGGGACCCCTGTCAGAGACAATATCCGTGGGTAGACCATGAGAGCGGAACACATGTTCAACCAAAATATCAGCCGTCTCTCTGGCAGTAGGCAGTTTAGGTAGGGCCAAAAAATGAGCGAACTTAGAAAAACGATCAATCACCGTAAGAATGACAGTCTTACCAGACGAGGGGGGAAGTCCAGTGACAAAATCCATAGCGATATACGACCAGGGCCGGCTGGGTATAGGTAGAGTCGTAGATGACCAGCGCTGGCCTGGGTGGAGTTCTTACTTCGTGCACATACCGTACAAGCAGCAATGAAGGCTCGAGTGTCCGCCTCCATCGTGGCCCACCAGAACTTACGTCGCACAAAGTCAAGGGTCCGCGAAACTCCAGGGGTGACAGGTAAGGGGAGACGAGTGAGCCCACTGAAGTACCTGGGAGCGAGCAGACTCAGGGACAAACATCCGGTTAGGAGGACCCCTCCCAGGGTCAGCTTGATGATGTTGAGCCTGTCTAACAACCCCTCGATGTCACATGTGATGACTGCAATACTGCAGGTAGGAGGCAAAATGGGTTCAGGGTTACTACCAGTATCAACAGCCGAATGAACACGAGACAGGGCGTCAGGCTTGACGTTGCGTGACCCAGGACGGTAAGACAGAGAAAAATTGAATCTCCCAAAAATAGTGCCCACCTGGCTTGACGGGGGTTGAGCTGCTTCGCTGACTGGAGGTAAGCCAGATTCTTATGATCCGTCCAAACGATGAAGGGTTGTTCCGCCCCCTCCAACCAATGTCGCCACTCTCGAGAGCCAGCTTAACGGCGAGCAGTTCACGATTGCCAACATCATAATTCCTCTCTGCCTGAGAAAGTTTCCTTGAGAGAAAAGCACAGGGATGCAGTTTGTTATCTTCAGGAGAACGTTGTGACAACACTGCACCTACCCCAGTGTCGGATGCATCCACCTCCACGACAAACTGGCGGTCGGGGTCCGCTGCATCAGAATGGGAGCGAGGCGAAGCGATGTTTCAGTTCTTCGAACGCTGATTCGGCCCCTTCATTCCAAGCGAACGGTCGTAGATGGAGGTGAGAGCGGTGAGTGGCGCCGCAATGCGGCTGTAGTCCTTGATGAACCTCCTATAGAAGTTCGCAAACCCCAGGAATCGTTGAAGTTGTTTCGGGTAGAGGGAGCTGGCCAGTCCGTGACAGCAGAGATCTTAGCTGGGTCCATCCGCAACTCCCCCTGAGCTATGATGTAACCCAAAAAAGAGGTCTCAGACACATGAAATTCACATTTCTCCATCTTCACAAACAGTTTGTTCTCCAACAACCTTTGCAACACCTGGCGCACATGTAGTTCATGTTCCTGGGAGGACTCTGAGAAAATCAAGATATCATCCAGATAGACAAAAACAAACCGATTCAACATGTCCCGAAGGACATCATTGACTAGTGCCTGAAAAACAGCAGGGGCATTGGACAACCCAAAAGGCATAACCAGATACTCAAAATGTCCCAAGGGTGTGTTGAAGGCAGTCTTCCATTCATCACCCTTACGAATGCGCACCAGGTGATACGCATTCTCGAGATCCAGTTCGTAAAGATGGTAGCACCATGAAGGAGGGGAAAAGCAGAATTAATCAAAGGCAGAGAATACTTGTTCTTAATGGTGATGTTGTTAAGACCACGGTAATCAATACAGGGTCTGAGGGTCTTATCCTTCTTAGCAACAAAAAGAATCCCGCTCCTACAGGTGACGAGGAAGGACGCATAATACCTGCCGCCAAGGAGTCCCGAATGTAGTTCTCCATAGCCTCCGTCTCCGGCCGGGAGAGTTGTACAGGCGACTGCTGGGGGAGCGGGGCTCCTGGCTGGAGGTCAATGGCGCAGTCGTAAGGCCGGGTGAGGAGGAAGAGAAGTAGCTCTGTGTTTGCAGAAAACGGATGCCAGGTCATGATACGCGTCAGGGACAGCAGAGAGATCCATGGACTCCAGTGGAGGTTGAGGCACAGTACTGGCAGGAGTCTGAGCAGAACACAAACAATTCACATGACAAAATGTGCTCCATGAAACAATGTTACCTGTCACCCAATCAATGTGTGGATTGTGTCTTATGAGCCAGGGGATACCAAGGACCAGGGGTGTCTGTGGGCAGTCGATAATATGGAATTGAATGTTCTCCTGATGATTTCCGACACTCTAAGACAAACAGGAACAGTTTGATGGGTAATACGGGTCAACAATTGTCCATTTAGACCCTTAGCCTGCAGCGGACAGTCCATAGGAACAGTCTCCAAATCCATTTGTTGAGCCCACTCTCTATCCAAAAAGCTTTCGTCGGCACCAGAGTCAATCAGCGCACTAACAGAGAAATTCTGGGACTGCCACTGGAGGGATGCCTGGAGCAGAATGCGGGGAGAAGAGGAAGAATCCGCTGCTCGGCTCACCAAAACTTCTCCCATTAATGATGAGCCGGCCCTTTTCCCGGACGAACTGGGCAGGAAGGAACGAAATGACCAGCTTCTCACAATACAGGCAGACCCGAGCCTGAATACGACGTGCACGCTCCTCTGAGGACAACCGTGCACCACCCACCTCCATGGCTTCGGGTTCAGTGCTCCTCGTATCGACTCGGGAAGACACGGCTTTCTCCGTAGGGAAGATGCAGGGAGGAGTTTGTTGATGACAGACAGGTTGCTTGGAACTAACACTCCTCTCCCGGCGGCGCTCCGAATCCGATTATCCAACCTGATAGTGAGTGAAATAAGATTATCCAGCGTAGCCGATTCATCATATGACACCAATTCATCTTTTAAAGTCTCAGACAAAGCATTGATGAACACTCCTTGTAATGCCTCGTCATTCCAACCACTCACTGCTGCTAAAGTCCAAAACTCCACTGCCATCTCCGCCACACTACGAGGCCCTGTCGAAGAGAGAACAACCGTTTCGCAGCCTCCTTGCCTCGTACGGGGTGGTCAAAACCTTCCTCATCTCCGTGGTGAAGGCAACGTAAGCGTTGCAAATGTCCGACTGACTCTCCCATACCGCGGATCCCCAGGCACGAGCGGAACCGCTGAGTAGAGTTAATAAGGTAGGCAATACGGGCTCTTTCTGAGGCGTAGGTGAGGGGCTGTTGTTCAAACACTAACGAGCATTGAGTCAAAAAATCGCCACAGGTTCCCATGTTCCCGTCATAGCGCTCTGGAGCAGGAACAAAAGGCTCTCTGATCTGGGCTGAAGGGGTAGTAAGGGCAGACACTTGATTGGTGAGTAATTGAACCTGATTAAGCAGCACCTGACGGTCCTCAGCAATCGTCTTAAACAGGGTATCATGTTGGCCAAGTAAAATGCCCTGATTGGCTATGGCAGTCCAAATTTCAGTGCACTCTGGGGTGGTATCCGAGCTACTGTCTGCTGGGTTCATGTTGGTCAGATCATACTGTTATGATTTAACTGGATAAGAACCCAAATGCAGACAAGTACACGAAGCCATAGAAGTTTTAACAGGTTTATTTACAATGTTCAAAGTCCAGGTTTCCAAATATATGGGAAGAGCAAGTCCAGGTTACAGGGAGGGTAACAGATCCAGATCAGGGCAGGTGTGGTACCGTAATGTCCTAGTGTCCGTGATGAGTCCAAAAGAGAGGTCCGGTATTGAGAGCAGGATGGTGGTGGCAGGAGGAAGCGGAGGCAGGAGTCAGGTTCCAAATATCTGTGGCACAGGAGAAAAAGTAAATAGAACAGACCAAACACAAAGAGCAAAAATAACCAGGTTGAGTCGGCAGCGAGACTAACATGGTCGTCTTGACTATGATCTGACGATGAGTGGTAAGTTTGACCGGGTCTTAAAGGCTGAGGTGATTATGGTGAATGAGCTGCAGCTGGAACCCTGACTCCCGCACACCAGACTTCACTCCTGCAATCAAGGACAGACAGAGGGGAGGGAGAGAGCAGAGAGAGCTACCTAGCAGCAGTAGGCCTAACAGTATATTAGTATTTTATACTGTATACTGTATATTAGTATTTTATACTGTATATTATTAGTCTTTTATACTGTATATTATAAGTATTTTATACTGTATAATAGTATTTTTCCTAAAACATTCTTTGTAGAGTTCAGGACTGAGTAATGTAGACCCAAGTACATGTTAGCCAGTTAAACCATACCTGTGTGTATTTACGAGACATTTACGTCGACAGACATCTCTGCCAACTCCTCTCTCCCTTCACCGTTCCTCCTCTTTTCCCTCGCTCTGCATGCTCTGTAACAGGGAAAGTGCTCTGTCTTTCCGCTCCAGCTGGGGTTGGCGGAACTGATTAGCATTGTAGGGACAATTAGCAGCACTCTGAGCACCCAAAATAACCCCAGCTGCCATTATCAGCCTATGGGACATGATGGAACAGGGATGGAAACCTCTTGGCCCCAAAGTCCGATGACAACGTCACCACAAACACTTGCTGAAGTTGAAAGTTCGTTATGGATGAGTATCTTTCCTGAGTTGTTCTTATGGTTTACAGTATGTTGTTGGTTAGGTGAACGCTGATATATAGGTATATTGTCATCATTGTCTGTCCTTTTTCACGAAGTGTTAGATCAGGACAGCTAGAAAGAGGCCGGGCAGAGTTGAGAAATAAGCTAATCAATCATCTCAAACGTTATTGTCATGCTATGTTTAACAGAAATAGGCACACAATGAAATATTGCCATTTCGCTTGCCATTTTGTTATGTCTGATTGTATTGCTGCCAGCAGAAGCCTCATCTTAAAAGTCCAAACAATCATTTTGAGTGATGATCCGTCCCCCATGTTTCCCACCTCCATGAATGGTCGCTATGAACATTAGGAAGAGATTCTCAAAACAATTGGTAACGAGAGGTCTGGACCAGGGAATACCTGAAATGACCTTTTAACTTTGCACCCCTCTCCGTGAAAGACGCCAGCGTTGTTTTTGATCCGCGAGAAGCGGACCATCACAGAGACTTACGCTAGTGATGGAGAGAGGGATTACTGGAGAGAAAGAGGGGGAAGAAAGTAGAGTCGCTGGAAGGCAGCCGGTTCACTCCTCTATCCATCTGCCTTCTTTTCTCTCAGTTTTTTCTCCATCTCTCAAAGTTTTGAGAACAGTACGACTTTCTATTTTACTGTACTTTCACAAACCTTGTCAAGGACAGGTCATATGGGTGGGAGAGGTTGGTTTTGGGGGGAGAAAGGGGGACAGTGAGCCCTCTTAAATTAGACGTATGGAGAGGGAACAAAAGG
>NW_025538437.1:0-2500 GCF_020615455.1 Coregonus clupeaformis | reverse complement strand
AGGAAGACTGAATCTGCAATAGGTAAGCAGCCTTGGTTTGAAGAAATCAACTGTGGGAGCAATTTTTAGGAAATGGAAGACATACAAGACCACTGATAATCTCCCCTCGATCTGGGGCTCACAAGATCTCACCCCGTGGGGTCAAAATGATCACAAGAACGGTGAGCAAAAATCCCAGAACCACACGGGGGGACCTAGTGAATGACCTGCAGAGAGCTGGGACCAAAGTAACAAAGCCACCATCAGTAACACACTACGCCGCCAGGGACTCAAATCCTGCAGTGCCAGACGTGTCCCCCTGTAAGCCAGTACATGTCCAGGCCCGTCTGAAGTTTGCTAGAGTGCATTTGGATGATCCAGAAGAGGATTGGGAGAATGTCATGGTCAGATGAAACCAAAATAGAACTTTTTAGGTAAAAACTCAACTCGTCGTGTTTGGAGGACAAAGAATGCTGAGTTGCATCCAAAGAACACCATACCTACTGTGAAGCATGGGGGGTGGAAACATCATGCTTTGGGCTTTTTTTTTCTGCAAAGGGACCAGGACGCACTTGGTCCCTTTGGTCCCGTGACTCGGAGTGGCGCAGTGGTCCAAGGCACTGCATTGCAGTGCTAGAAGCTGTGCCACTAGAGATCTGGTTCGAATCCAGGCTCTGTCGTAGCCGTCACGACCGGGAGACCCATGGGGCGGCGCACAATTGGCCCAGTCGTCCAGGGTAGGGAGGGAATGGCCGGCAGGGGATGTAGCTCAGTTGGTAGAGCATGCAGGTTTTCGCAACGCCAGGGTTGTGGGTTCGATAAAAATAATGTATGCGCTAACTGTAAGTCGCTCTGGATAAGAGCGTCTGCTAAATGACTAAAATGTAAAAATGTAAATGACTGATCCGTGTAAAGGAAAGAATGAATGGGGCCATGTATCGTGAGATTTTGAGTGAAAACCTCCTTCCATCAGCAAGGGCATTGAAGATGAAACGTGGCTGGGTCTTTCAGCATGACAATGATCCCAAACACACCGCCCGGGCAACAAAGGAGGGCTTCGTAAGAAGCATTTCAAGGTCCTGGAGTGGCCTAGCCAGTCTCCCAGATCTCAACCCCATAGAAAATCTTTGGAGGAGTGAAAGTCTGTGTTGCCCAGCGATAGCCCCACAACGTCACTGCTCTAGAGGAGATCTGCATGGAGGAATGGGCCAAAATACCAGCAACAGTGTGCGAAAACCTTGTGAAGACTTACAGAAAACGTTTGACCTGTGTCATTGCCAACAAAGGGTATATAACAAAGTATTGAGAAACTTTTGTTATTGACCAAATACTTATTTTCCGCCATAATTTGCAAATAAATTCATAAAAATCCTACAATGTGATTTTCTGGATTTTTTTTTCTCATTTTGTCTGTCATAGTTGACGTGTACCTATGATGAAAATTACAGGCCTCTCCATCTTTTTAAGTGGGAGAACTTGCACAATTGGTGGCTGACTAAATACTTTTTTCCCCACTGTATATCAACGAATTGGCGAGGCACTAGAACAGTCTGCAGCACCCGGCCTCACCCTACTAGAATCTGAAGTCAAATGTCTACTGTTTGCTGATGATCTGGTGCTTCTGTCACCAACCAAGGAGGGCCTACAGCAGCCCTGACAGTACATCTTAGTAAGACAAAAATAATGGTGTTCCAAAAAAGGTCCAGTTGCCAGGACCACAAATACAAATTCCATCTAGACACCGTTGCCCTAGAGCACACAAAACACTATGCATACCTCAGCCTAAACATCAGCGCCACAGGTAACTTCCACAAAGCTATGAACGATCTGAGAGACAAGGCAAGAAGGGCCTTATATGCCATCAAAAGGAACATAAAATTCGACATACCAATTAGGATCTGGCTAAAAATACTTTGTGACGTCACGAGAGGCTACACAGCTTTCAGCGGGATTGCTCAAGTAGTGCAAGGAGACAAGGTTCAAACAAAACAAGGATTTTATTATAGGTCTTGGGAAATTAACGAAAATATAACAACATTCTGTTCTCTTGTGGCTCTTTAAGGGTTAACAGTTCAGGGATGTCTCTTCCACATCCAGAATCATAATTCTCACTCGCTCAGATAACTTTTCCCCAGCCTTACTGTAGTCCACGTTGCAGCTAGTGGCCAACCCAGCAAAAAGTCCTTCTAAATGTCTCTCACGTATTTCCACAGGTGCATATATCCAAAGGTGAGTATTTCCCAAAGGTAAGTATCTCCAAATCCTTATATTCCTCATGGAAGTGGACGTGCAGCACTCTTGTCCTCCAGAGAGCCCAGGTTGAGACTGTGTCTCTTCCTTCCCAAACCTTCCGCTCATCAGCTCCTCATTTGTTTCAGCTGCGTGGGAAGATTGGCCATAGAGGGGTGGAGTTCCCGACCATACCAGCAGATGGAGCCATAGCTGTCTGGGTTTGCAGCCACCTCAGGGGGGATGTAACGCCCCTCCAGGACACAGCCTCTCGTGACATCACAACTTGAAT
>NW_025538436.1:0-19577 GCF_020615455.1 Coregonus clupeaformis | reverse complement strand
TCAACTACCAACACTGCTGCTATTCTGTTTATTATCTACTATAAGATTTCACATTTCTTATAACTGTAAAATAAATATGATCAGAATTAGTGACAGTACAATGTTGGCACTTTTCCATATAATCAGAGGACAGAGAATTTTCTCCTAAATGTCCACTGACGTTATTACCCATTCAAATGCGTTGCAGACTCATTACAACTTCAGTTTGAAGCACGCAAGCACTTCGCCTGTTTCAGACCAATATTAGAAAGTAGTCTTGTTTCAATTTATGAAAATGATTTAGTATTGTTTCATGTTGGAAAGCCTCAAATCCTCCTGAGATTATCACAAGCAAGATTGGTTGATTCACTAGACTGTCACCTTTTCAAATGCCGGTCTCCCAGGCTGGGCTCCATCATTTCAGAAGGAAGAGCAAATTGATTCTTTGTGTGGATAGGCCAGAAAAATTAACATCAACTATTCTGGAAACTACAAAACTCATGATGTCTTTCTATGGGGATAGAAGGGTTCTGTTCCGACAGAGTCTGAGAGTTGACCGAGGTTCCTTTTTCAATAGTACCCATTACTGTGTGTCTTCTCAGCGTTTATCCTCTGTGTACCACTGCCACCTCTTTCTACCTGTGACTCAGGGATGAAGTCTGTGTACCACTGCCACCCTCTCTCTACCTGTGACTCAGGGATGAGCCCAGTACCACTGCCACCCTCTCTCTACCTGTGACTCAAGGGATGAGTCTGTGTACCACTGCCACCCTCTCTCTCTACCTGTGACTCAGGGATGAGTCTGCACTCAGGGATGAGTCTGTGTACCACTGCCACTCAGGATAACACTTGTAATAAAACACATCACATAACCCCTGACCTCTCCCTTGCTATGTGCCTCTCTCTCTCCTCTCTCTCTGTCTCTCTTTTTTTTTTTCTCTCTCTCTCTCTCTCTCTCTCTCTCTCTCTCTCTCGCCTAGTAGGGTCAAGAGTTGTGATATTTATAGACTTGGTGGTGTGTAAGAGGAGGAGGAGGGGAGAGGAGGAGCAGAGGAGAACAGAGAGGAGAAGAGGGAGGAGAGGAGCAACACACAACAGCAACACACACACACAGCAACACACACATACACACACACACAACAACACACACGCAGCAACACACACATCAACACACACACACACACACACACAAGTAACACACAAACACACATACAGCAACACACACACACACACAGCACACATACACACACAGACACACACACACACACACACACACACAACAACACACACACACACACAAAGCAACACACACAGCAACACACACACACAAAACAACACACACACTCAACAACACACACACTCAAACAACACACACACACACACACACAGAAACACACACAGCAACATAAAAAACACATGCAGGTCACAGCAACATAAACACATACAGGTCACAGCAACATAAACAAACATACAGGTCAGTTAGCAACATAAACACATGCAAGGTCACAGCAACATAAACACATACAGTCACAGGCAAACATAAACCACATGCAGGTCACAGCAACATAAACACATACAGGTCACAGCAACATAAACACATGCAAGGTCACAGGCAACATAAACACATACAGGTCACAGCAACATAAACACATGCAGGTCACAGTGGCTGTGTAACTTAGCAGTGAATGCTCCTTCTTCTCACCAATCAAACACCAGCTGAGTTATCCTGCAGCAGCAAGCCTACTGATGTTTCTCCCTTCATCTCCTCTACTTTCCATCTCTCTCCCTCTCCACCCCTCCTCTCTACATCTTTCTTCTCACCTCTCCTCTCCTCCTCTCCTCTCCTCTCCCTCTCCTCTCCTCTCCTCTCCCTCCCTCCTCTCCCCTCCCTCTCCTCTCTCCTCTCCTCTCCTCTCTCCTCTCCTCTCCTCTCCCTCTACTCCCTCCCTCCCTCTCCCTCTCCATCCCTCCCCTCCCTCTCCCTCTCCTCCTCCTCCTCTCCCTCCTCCCCTCTCTCCCTCTCCCTCCTCCTCCTCTCCCCTCTCCCTCTCCCTCTCCCTCTCCTCCTCTTCCTCTCCTCCTCTCCTCTCCTCCTCTGGTTTTAGTATGGCATTAGTGTGGTGTTAGGTTAGGTTAGTGTGGTGTTAGGGTTAAGCATGGTGTTAGGTTAGTATGGTGTTAGGTTAGTGTGGTGTTAGGGTTAGCATGGTGTTAGGGTTAGTATGGTGTTAGGGTTAGTATGGTGTTAGGGTTAGTATGCTGTTAGGGTTAGCATGGTAGTGGGTTCGTATGGTGTTAGGGTTAGTATGGTGTTAGGTTAGTATGGTGTTAGGGTGTATGGTGTTAGGGTTAGCATGGTGTTAGGGTTAGTGTGGTGTTAGGGTTAGGCATGGTGTTAGGGTTAGTATGTTATTAGGGTTAGCATGGTGTTAGGGTTAGTATGGTGTTAGGGTTAGCATTGTGTTAGGGTTAGCATGGTGTTAGTATTGCATGGTGTTAGGGTTAGTATATGGTGTTAGGGTTAGTGTGGTGTTAGGGTTAGTATGGTGTTAGGGTTGGCAGTATGTTAGGGTTAGTATGGTGTTAGCATGGTGTTGATTAGCATGGTATTAGGGTTTGAGTGTTAGGTTTAGCATGGTGTTAAGGGTTAGTATGGTGTTAGGGTTAGTATGGTGTTAGGGTTAGCATGGTGTTAGGGTTAGTATGGTGTTAGTATGGTGTTAGGGTTAGCATAGTGTTAGGGTCAGCATGGTGTTAGGGTTAGCATGGTGTTAGGGTTAGCATGGTGTTAGGGTTAGTATGGTTTAGAGTTAGTATGGTGTTAGGGTTAGTATGGTGTTAGGGTTAGCATGGTGTTAGGGTTAGTATGGTGTTAGGGTTAGTATGGTGTTAGGGTTATATGTTGTTAGGTTTAGTATGGTGTTAGGGGTTAGCATGGTGTTAGGGGTTAGCATGGTGTTAGGGTTAGTATGGTGTTAGGGTTATATGGTGTTAGGGGTTAGTATGGTGTTAGGGTTGGGGCATGGTGTAAGGGGTTAGTGTGGTGTTAGGGTTAGCATGGTGTTAGGGTTAGTGTGGTAGTTAGGGTTAGTATGGTGTTAGTGTTAGCATGGTGTTAGGGTTAGTATGGTGTTAGGGTTAGCATGGTGTTAGGTTTAGCATGGTGTTAGGGGTTGGTATGGTGTTAGGGTTAGTATGGTGTTAGGGTTAGTATGGTGTTAGGGTTGGGCGTGGGTGTTAGGGTTAGTGTGGTGTTAGGGTTAGCATATTAGGGTTAGTGTGTGGTGTTAGGAGTTAGTGTGGTGTTAGGGTTAGCATGGTGTTAGGGTTAGTGTGGTGTTAGGGTTAGCATGGTGTTAGGGTTAGTATGGTGTTAGGGTTAGCATGGTGTTAGGGTTAGTATGGTGTTAAAGTTAGCATGGTGTTAGGTTAGCATGGTGTTAGGGGTTAGCATGGTGTTAGGGTTAGTATGGTGGTTAGGGTTATATGGTGTTAGGGTTAGTATGCTGTTAGGGGTTAGCATAGTGTTTAGGGTTGTAGTGTTAGGGGTTATGGTATGGTGTTAGGGGTCAAGTATGGTGTTAGGGTTAGTATGGTGTTAGGGTTAGCATGGTGGTTAGGGTTGGTGGTGTTAGGGTTAGCATGGTGTTAGGGTTAGGTATGGTGTTAGGGTTAGCATGGTCTTAGGATTAGTATTGTGTTAGGGTTGAAGCATTGTGTGGAAGGTTAGCATGGTGTTAGTATTAGCATGGTGTTAGGGGTTAGTGGTGTTAGGGTTAGTGTGGTGTTGGGGTTAGTATGGTGTTAGGGTTAGTATGGTGTTAGGTTTGGTATGGTGTTAGCATGGTGTTTGGATTTAGCATGGTATTAGAGTTAGTGTGGTGTTAGGGGTTAGCATGGTGTTAGGGTTAGTATGGTGTTAGGTTTAGTATGGTGTTAGGGTTAGCATGGTGTTAGGGTTAGTATGGTGTTAGTATGGTGTTAGGGGTTAGCATGGTGAGGGGGTTAGCATGTGGTGTTAGGGTTAGCATGGTGTTAGGGTTAGCATGGTGTTAGGGTTAGTATGGTGTTAGAGTTAGTATTGGTGTTAGGGTTATGGTGTTGTGGTAAGCATGGTGTTAGGGTTAGTATGAGTGTTAGGGTTAGTATGGTGTTAGGGTTAGTATGGTGTTAGGGTTAGCAAGGTGTTAGGGGTTAGTGGGGTAAGTTGGGTTGGGGTACATGGTGTTAGGTTAGTGTGGTGTTGGGTTAGTGTAGTGTTAGTGTTAGCATGGTGTTAGTGTTAGTATGGTTTGGGTTGCTTTGTGGTGTTAGGGTTAGTATGGTGTTAGGGTTAGTATGGTGTTAGGGTTAGTATGCTGTTAGGGTTAGCAGGTATGGTGTTAGGGTTAGTGTGGTGTTAGGGTTAGGCATGGTGTTAGGGTTATGTGGTGTTAGGGTTAGTGTGGTGTTAGGGTTAGATGGTGGATAGGGTTAGTATGGTGTTAGGGTTAGTATGGTGTTAGTATGGTATTAGGGTTAGCATGGTGTTAGGGTTAGCATGGTGTTAGCATGGTGTTAGGGTTAGTATGGTGTTAGGGTTAGTATGGTGGCATGGTGTTAGGTTAGCATGGTGTTAGGGGTTAGCATGGTGTTAGGGTTAGCATGGTGTTAGGTTTAGCATGGTCTTAGGGTTAGCATGGTGTTAGGGGTTAGCATGGTGTTAGGGTTAGTGTGTGGTGTTAGGTTTAGTGTGGTGTTAGGATTAGCATGGTGTGGGAGTTAGTATGGTGTTAGGGTTAGTATGGTGTTAGTATGGTATTAGGTTAGCATGGTGTTATGGATTAGCATGGTGTTAGGATTAGTATGGTATTAGGGTTAGCATGGTGTTAGGGTTAGCATGGTGTTAGCCATAATAGCATGGTGTTAGGGTTAGTATGGTGTTAGGGTTAGCATGGTGTTAGGATTAGTATGGTGTTAGGATTTAGTATGGTGTTAGTATGGTGTTAGGTTAGTATGGTGTTAGGGGTTAGCATGGTGTTAGGATTTGAGTATGGTGTTGGGATTTTGGGGTATGGTGTTAGTATGGTGTTAGGGTTAGCATGGTGTTAGGGTTAGCATGGTGTGGGTTAGCATGGTTTAGGGTTAGCATGGTGTTAGGGTTAGTATGGTGTTAGGGTTAGCATGGTGTTAGGGTTAGTATGGTGTTAGGATTTAGCATGGTGTCCCAGGGTTAGTATGGTGTTAGTAGGTTAGCATGGTGTTAGGGGTTATTATGGTGTTAGTGTTAGCATGGTGTTAGGGTTAGCATGGTGTTAGGATTCGTGATGGTGTTAGGGTTAGTAAGGTGTTAGGGTTAGCATGGTGTTAGGGTTAGTATGGTCTTAGCATGATGTTAGGGGTTAGCATGGTGTTAGGGTTAGCATGGTGTTAGGGTTAGTGTGGTGTTAGGGGTTAGTGGGTGTTAGGGTTATATGGTGTTAGGGTTAGTATGGTGTTAGGGTTAGCATGGTGTTAGGGTTAGTATGGTGTTAGGGTTAGCATGGTGTTAGGGTTAGTGTGGTGTTAGGGTTAGTGGTGTTCAGGGTTTATATGGTATTAGGGTTAGCATGGTGTTAGGGTTAGTATGGTGTTAGGGTTAGCATTGTGTTAGGGTTAGCATGGTGTTAGTATTAGCATGGTGTTAGGGTTAGTATGGTGTTAGGGTTAGTGTGGTGTTAGGGTTAGTATGGTGTTGGGGTTATATGGTATTAGGTTAGTATGGTGTTAGCATGGTGTTTGGATTAGCATGGTATTAGGGTTAGTGTGGTGTTAGGTTTAGCATGGTGTTAGGGGTTAGTATGGTGTTAGGGTTAGTATGGTGTTAGGGTTAGCATGGTGTTAGGGTTAGTATGGTGTTAGTATGGTGTTAGGGTTAGCATGGTGTTAGGGTCAGCATGGTGTTAGGTTAGCATGGTGTTAGGGTTAGCATGGTGTTAGGGTTAGTATGGTGTTAGAGTTAGTATGGTGTTAGGGTTAGTATGGTGTTAGGGTTAGCATGGTGTTAGGGTTAGTATGGTGTTAGGGTTAGTATGGTGTTAGGGTTAGTATGTTGTTAGGTTTAGTATGGTGTTAGGGTTAGCATGGTGTTAGGGTTAGCATGGTGTTAGGGTTAGTATGGTGTTAGGGTTAGTATGGTGTTAGGGTTAGTATGGTGTTAGGGTTAGCATGGTGTAAGGGTTAGTGTGGTGTTAGGATTAGCATGGTGTTAGGGTTAGTGTGTGTGTTAGGGGTTAGTATGGTGTTAGTGTTAGCATGGTGTTAGGGGTTAGTATGGTGTTAGGGTTAGCATGGTGTGTTAGGGGTTAGCATGGTGTTGGGTTAGTATGGTAGTTAGGGTTAGTATGGTGTTAGGAGTTAGTATGGTGTTAGGGTTAGCGTGGTGTTAGGGTTAGTGTGGTGTTAGAGGTTAGCATGGTATTAGGGTTAGTGTGGTGTTAGAGTTAGGTGGTGTTAGGGTTAGCATGGTGTTAGGGTTAGTGTGGTGTTAGGAGTTAGCATGGTGTTAGGGTTAGTATGGTGTTAGGGTTAGCATGGTGTTAAGGTTAGTATGGTGTTAGGGGGTTAGCATGGTGTTAGGGGGTTAGCATGGTGGTTAGGGTTAGCATGGTGTTAGGGTTAGATATGGTGTTAGGGGTTAGTATGGTGTTAGGGTTAGTATGCTGTTAGGGTTAGCATGGTGTTAGGGTTAGTATGGTGTTAGGGGTTAGTATGGTGTTAGGGTTAGTATGGTGTTAGGGGTTAGTATGGTGTTAGGTTTGGTGTTAGGGTTAGTGTGGTGTTAGGGGTTAGCATGGTGTTAGGGTTAGTATGGTGTTAGGGTTAGCATGGTGTTAGGGTTAGTATTGTGTTAGGGTTAGCATTGTGTTAAGGTTAGCATGGTGTTAGTATTAGCAACTGGTGTTAGGGTTAGTATGGTGTTAGGGTTAGTGTGGTGTTAGGGTTAGTATGGTGTTGAGGGTTAGTATGGTGTTAGGGTTAGTATGGTGTTAGCATGGTGTTTGGATTAGCATGGTATTAGAGTTAGTGTGGTGTTAGGGGTTAGCATGGTGTTAGGGTTAGTATGGTGTTAGGGTTAGTATGGTAGTTAGGGGTTAGCATGGTGTTAGGGTTAGTATGGTGTTAGTAGGTGTTAGGGTTAGCATGGTGTTAGGGGTTAGCATGGTGTTAGGGTTAGCATGGTGTTAGGGGTTAGCATGGTGTTAGGTTAGTATGGTGTTAGAGTTAGTATGGTGTTAGGTTAGTATGGTGTTAGGGTAAGCATGGTGTTAGGGTTAGTATGGTAGTTAGGGTTAGTAATGGTGTTAAGGAGTTAGTATGGTGTTAGGGGTTAGCAAGGTGTTAGGGTTAGTGGGGTGTTAGGGTTAGCATGGTGTTAGGGTTAGTGTGGTGTTAGGGTTAGTGTGGTGTTAGTGTTAGCATGGTGTTAGTGTTAGTATGGTGTTAGGGTTAGCATGGTGTTAGGGTTAGTATGGTGTTAGGTTAGTATGGTGTTAGGGTTAGTATGGTGTTAGGGGTTAGCATGGTGTTAGGGTTTAGTGTGGTGTTAGGGGTTAGCATGGTGTTAGGGTTAGTGTGGTGTTAGGGGTTAGTGTGGTGTTAGGAAGTTAGCATGGTGATAGGGTTAGTATGGTGTTAGGGTTAGTATGGTGTTAGTATGGTATTAGGGTTAGCATGGTGTTAGGGTTAGCATGGTGTTAGCATGGTGTTAGGGTTAGTATGGTGTTAGGTTAGTATGGTGTTAGCATGGTGTTAGGGTTAGCATGGTGTTAGGGTTAGTATGGTGTTAGTATGGTGTTAGGTTAGCATGGTGTTAGGAGTTAGCATGGTGTTAGGGTTAGCATGGTGTTAGGTTTAGCATGGTCTTAGGTTAGCATGGTGTTAGGGTTAGTCATGGTGTTAGGGGTTAGTGTGGTGTTAGGTTTAGTGTGGTGTTAGGATTAGCATGGTGTTAGGGGTTAGTATGGTGTTAGGTTAGTATGGTGTTAGTATGGTATTAGGGGTTAGCATGGTGTTATGGTTAGCATGGTGTTAGGATTAGTATGGTATTAGGTTAGCATGGTGTTAGGGTTAGCATGGTGTTAGCATGGTGTTAAGCATGGTGTTAGGGGTTAGTATGGTGTTAGGGTTAGGATGGTGTTAGGATTAGTATGGTGTTAGGATTAGTATGGTATTAGTAGGTGTTAGGGTTAGTATGGTGTTAGGGATTAGTATGGTGTTAGGGGTTAGTGTGTGTGTTAGTATGGTGTTAGGGGTAACATGGTGTTAGGGTTAGGCATTGTGTTAGGTTAGTGTGGTGTTTGTATGGTGTTAGGGTTAGTATGGTGTTAGGGTTAGTATGGTGTTAGGGTTAGTGTGGTGTTAGTATGGTGTTAGGGTTAGCATGGTGTTAGGGTTAGCATGGTGTTAGGGTTAGCATGGTGTTAGGGTTAGCATGGTGTTAGGGTTAGTATGGTGTTAGGGTTAGCATGGTGTTAGGGTTAGTATGGTGTTAGGATTAGCATGGTGTTAGGGTTAGTATGGTGTTAGGGTTAGCATGGTGTTAGGGTTATTATGGTGTTAGTGTTAGCATGGTGTTAGGGTTAGCATGGTGTTAGGGTTCGTATGGTGTTAGGGTTAGTAAAGGTGTTAAGGGTTAGCATGGTGTTAGGGTTAGTATGGTCTTAGCAATGATGTTAGGTTAGCATGGTGTTAGGGTTAGCATGGTGTTAGGGTTAGTGTGGTGTTAGGGTTAGTATGGTGTTAGGGTTAGTATGGTGTTAGGGTTAGTATGGTGTTAGGTTAGCATGGTGTTAGGTTAGTATGGTGTTAGGAGTTGAGGTACGTGTTAGGGTTATATGGTGTTAGGGGTTAGCATGGTGTTAGGGGTTAGCATGGTGTTAGGATTAGTATGGTGTTAGTATGGTGTTAGGGGTTAGCATGGTGTTAAGGGGTTAGGATGGTGTTAGGGTTAGCATGGTGTTAGGGGTTAGTATGGTGTTAGGGTTAGCATGGTGTTAGGGTTAGTATGGTGTTAGGGTTAACATGGTGTTAGGGGTTAGTATGGTGTTAGGGTTAGTATGGTGTTAGCATGGTGTTAGGATTAGCATGGTGTTAGCTGGTGTTAGCATGGTGTTAATATGGTGTTAGGATTAGCATGGTGTTAGGGTTATTATGGTGTTAGTGTTAGCATGGTGTTAGGGGTTAGCATGGTGTTAGGGGTTAGTATGGTGTTAGTGTTAGCATGGTGTTAGGGGTTAGCATGGTGTTAGGGTTAGTATGGTGTTAGGTTAGTATGGTGTTAGGGTTAGCATGGTGTTAGGTTAGTATGGTGTTAGCATGATGTTAGGGGTTAGCATGGTGTTAGGTTAGCATGGTGTTAGGTTAGTGTGGTGTTAGGTTAGTTGGTGTTAGGGTTAGTATGGTGTTAGGGTTAGCATAGGTGTTAGGGTTAGCATGGTGTTAGGGTTAGTATGGTGTTAGGTTAGCATGGTGTTAGGGTTAGTATGGTGTTAGGGTTAACATGGTGTTAGGTTAGTATGGTGTTAGGTTAGTATGGTGTTAGCATGGTGTTAGGATTAGCATGGTGTTAGCATGGTGTTAGCATGATGTTAATATGGTGTTAGGATTAGCATGGTGTTAGCATGGTGTTAGCATGGTGTTAGCATGGTGTTAATATGGTGTTAGGATTAGCATGATGTTAGCATTGTGATTAGCACAGTGTTACTATGTTTTTGTCCTCCAGTTCTTTCTCTTTTGTTTCTTTCCTCCACCTGTTTTCTGTCTCTGTTTGGTCGGGAGGGAAGTTTGAGAAGGAAGGTAGTGGAAGTCACTGTCTTATTGGAAAGCCTCAGAAAAGAGATGGAGTGTGTGTGTGTGTGTGTGTCCATAACTGCATGTGTGTGAACTGTGTGTGCATACGTGACATGGGAGTTTAGCTTGTCCTGTCTCCACACTGAGATAAACAGAATGCATGCTGGGAAAATCAACAACCCTACCAAACCTATTTCCAGCCTGGCAGATCTCTGTTTGAAGAGAGAGAGAGAGAGAGAGAGAGAGAGAGAGAGAGAGAGAGAGAGAGAGAGAGAGAGAGAGAGAGAGAGAGAAGGAAAGAGAGAGAAGGAGCAACAAATGATAATCCAGCCTACACATACTGGAGAGCCATGAGCAATCTATCTCACAAACACACACACACATTTCAGGTGAATTACCGTCACACACCAGACTGATCACTGAAATAGACAGCCATTTTTCGAGCGTTTTGAAAGGTCCCCAGAACGTCTAATATATGCCTTGGCTCTCACCCCAACATTTGAAACAAGTGCCTAGCAATGAGATCAAACTCGTGAGATCAAACTCGTGAGATCAAAGCACGTGCACGCATGCTTAAACCATTGAGCCACCACAGTGAACAATGCTAGCAACCAACGAGAATACTTGATGATACTTGATGGTGATAGTGCATTGGTTTTTTTAATTATCTTGTTTTAAGCCTCCCCAAACCAGAGCCTTAACCTTAACCATTCTGATTAAAACTTAAACTTAAACCCTTTGAGTTGTTTCTGTTTTAACCCTGTAACCACGCGAATTAATGCATCAAAATAGAAGTTCATCCATAATACGTCCAATTTCAATGGCAAACTGTGAGATCTTGTTGCACAAACACACTTCAGGTGTATTACTATTACACTCACACACACACACACACACACACACATGCATGCACACACTCAAACACACAGACGTTTTATCATTTGTAATGGAATAAACAGGTAACTGTGTGTGTGTGGCGAGAGATGACTGGGTTGTGGCGCTGCTACACTACACTCCTTAAAATAAAAAACTCCCCATGGACTCCCCGTGGACTCCCCATGAACTCCCCCATGGACTCCCCATGAACTCCCCATGAACTCCCCATGAACTCCCCATGAACTCCCCATGGACTCCCCATGAACTCCCCGATGACTCCCCATGGAGCTCCCCATGGACTCCCCATGGACTCCCCATGAACTCCCATGAACTCCCCATGAACTCCCCATGAACTCCCCTTGGACTCCCACATGGACTCCCCATGAAACTCCCCCATGGACTCCCCCTTGGACTCCCATGGACTCCCCATGAACCTCCCCTTGGACTCCCCATGGACTCCCCATGGACTCCCCATGGACTCCCATGAACTCCCATGAACTCCCCATGAACTCCCCATGAACTCCCCTTGGACTCCCCATGGACTCCCCATGGACTCCCTTGAACTCCCATGGACTCCCCATGGACTCCCCACCTGGACTCCCCATGAACTCCCCACGGACTCCCCCATGGACTCCCCCATGAACTCCCATGGACTCCCCATGGACTCCCCATGGACTCCCAGCAAACTCCCCATGGACTCCCCACGGACTCCCCACGGACTCCCACGGACTCCCCATGAACTCCCCCATGAACTCCCCCATGAACTCCCCATGGACTCCCCCATGAACTCCCATGAACTCCCATGGACTCCCATGGACTCTCCATGGACTAAGGCGGAGAGATGTTTAATATAGATGGTTGATACCAGTGTTAATGTACAGTGAAGGAAAAAGTATTTGATCCCCTACTGATTTTGTACGTTTGCCCATTGACAAAGGAAATGATCAGTCTATCATTTTAATGGTAGGTTTATTTGAACAGTGAGAGACAGAATAAAAACAAAAAATCCCAGAAAAATGCATGTAAAAGTTTTATAAATTGATTTGCATTTTAATGAGGGAAATAAGTATTTAGACCCCCTCTCAATCAGAAAGATTTATGACAAGATTGTATACCTACCCAAGGCTGGAATGGGCTACAAGACTCATCGCCAAGCAGCTTGGTGAGAAGGTGACAACAGTTGGTCCGATTATTCGCAAATGGAAGAAACACAAAAGAACTGTCAGCCTGGGGCTCCATGCAAGTTCTCACCTCGTGGAGTTGCAATGATCATGAGAATGGTGAGGAATCAGCCCAGAACTACACGGGAGGATCTTGACAATGATCTCAAGGCAGCTGGGACCATAGTCACCAAGCAGAAAACAATTGGTAATACACTACGCCGTGAAGGACTGAAATCCTGCAGCGCCCGCAAGGTCCCCCTGCTCAAGAAAGCACATATACAGGCCCAGCTGAAGTTTGCCAATGAACATCTGAATGATTCAGAGGATTACTGGGTGAAAGTGTTGTGGTCAGATGAGACCAAAATGGAGCTCTTTGGCATCAACTCAACTTGCCGTGTTTGGAGGAGGAGGAATGCTGCCTATGACCCCAATAACACCATCCCCACCGTCAAACATGGAGGTGGAAACATTATGCTTTGGGGGTGTTTTTCTGCTAAGGGGACAGGGACAACTTCACACGCATCAAAGGGACGATGGATTCGGGGCCATGTACCATCAAATCTTGGGTGAGAACCTCCTTCCCTCAGCCAGGGCATTGAAAATGGGTTGTGGATGGGTATTCCAGCATGACAATGACCCAAAACACACGGCCAAGGCAACAAAGGAGTGGCTCAAGAAGAAGCACATTAAGATCCTGGAGTGGCCTAGCCAGTCTCAAGACCTTAATCCCATAGAAAATCTGTGGAGGGAGCTGATGGTTCGAGTTGCCGAACGTCAGCCTCGAAACTTTAATGACTTGGATAAGATCTGCAAAGGAGAGTGGGGCACAAATCCTCCTGAGATGTGTGCAAACCTGGTGGCCAACTACAAGAAACGTCTGACCTCTGTGATTGCCAACAACGGTTTTGCCACCGAGTACTAAGTCATGTTTTACAGAGGGGTCAAATACTTATTTCTCAATTAAAATGCAAATCAATTTATAACATTTTGACATGCGTTTTTCTGGATTTTCTTCTTGTTATTCTGTCTCTCACTGTTCAAATAAACCTACCATTAAAATGATAGAATCATTTCCTTTGTCAGTGGGCAAACGTACAAAATCAGCAGGGGATCAAATATTTTTTTTCCCTCACTGTAGATAGAGATAGAGATGGGTTTCCTGCTCACAGTTGTTGTATTTCTTCTAATGCTAATGTTTTAGGATAGAGAAAAGGAAGCCATAGAGAATGGGTGTCAGTATGATTCGTAGAATCAGGTGCTAGATGATTTATTTTTTGGTCATTTAGCAGCACACTCTTATCAAGAGTGACTTACAAGTTAGTGAGTGCATACATTTTCATACTTTTTTCATAATGCCCCCCGTGGGAATCGAACACACAACCGTGTGGTGCAAGCGCAGGTTATGCTCTACCAACTGAGCTACTGATCAGGTTGGTTCACTTAGAGATGATAAGGACAGAGTTAGTCAGAAGTGGTTCTCTCTTCATTTGTTTTGGGGTCTTTTTTTATACAGAGAGTCTTAGGAATGAGTCAGAGAGACCGCTGTCCAAGCTTCCTCGTGCTGAGGATTGTGGGTAGAGCCAGTGGAACACTCACACAGGGGAACAGACGGAGGGGAGGAAGGAGTCCTATTTGCTGGGTGAAACAGCCAGGCTATCATGCAACAAGTATGTGTGTGTGTGTGTGTGTTCTCATTAGCACTTGGACTTGTGGATGAGCAACAGAAACATCTAAAATGTTCATTTTATACATTTTTAGTCATTTAGCAGACGCTCTTATCCAGAGCGACTTACAGTTAGTGAGAGTGCATACATTTTTTCATACTCAAATCAAATCGAATGTAATTGGTCACATACAAGTGTTTGGCAGATGTTATAGCGGGTGTCGCAAAATGCTTGTGCTTCTAGCTCCCGACAGTGCAGTAATATCTAACAAGTAATATCTAACAATTTCACAACATATATCCAATACACACAAATCTAAATAAGGAATGAATTAAGAATATATACATATATGGACAAGCAATGACAGAGCGGCATGGACCTAAGATACAGTAGAATATTATAGAATAGAATGCAGTATATACATATGAGATGAGTAGTGCAAGATATGTAAACATTATTAAAGTGACTAGTGTTCCATTTCTTAAAGTGGCCAGTGATTTCAATAGGCAGCAGCAGCCTCTAATGTGCTAGTGATGGCTATTTAACAGTCTGATGGCCTTGGGATAGAAGCTGTTTTTCAGTCTCTCGGTCCCAGCTTTGATGCGCCTGTACTGACCTGTTATGATTTAACTGGATAAGAACCCAAATGCAGACAAGTACACCAAGCCAGAGAAGTTTTAACAGGTTTATTTACAATGTTCAAAGTCCAGGTTTCCAAATATATGGGAAGAGCAAGTCCAGGTACAGGGAGGGTAACAGATCCAGATCAGGGGCAGGTGTGGTACCGTAATGTCCTAGTGTCCGTGGTGAGTCCAAAAGAGAGGTCCGGTAATGGAGAGCAGGATGGTGGTGGCAGGAGTGAAGCGGAGGCAGGAGTCAGGTTCCAAATATCTGTGGCACAGGAGAAAAAGTAAATAGAACAGACCAAAAACACAAAGAGCAAAAATAACCAGGTTGAGTCGGCAGCGAGACTAACATGGTCGTCTTGACTATGATCTGACGATGAGTGGTAAGTTTGACCGGGTCTTAAAGGCTGAGGTGATTATGGTGAATGAGCTGCAGCTGGAACCCTGACTCCCGCACACCAGACTTCACTCCTGCAATCAAGGACAGACAGAGGGGAGGGAGAGAGCAGAGAGAGCTACCCTATCAGCAGTAGGCCCTAACAGTACCCCCCTCTACGGACGCCACCTGGCGGCGGCCGAGGGGTTTATCGGATGTAACCTATGAAACTCTCGGACCAGATCAGGATCCACAATGAAGCTCCTTGGGCACCCAGGAACGTTCCCGGGACCATAACCCTCCCAATCCACCAGTACTGAAACCACGACCTCGGCGGCGAACATCCAGAAGTCGCGGACAGTGGACCCGGACCCCACCCACGATCTTGGGCGGAGGGAGGGGACGAGAGGGCGGGCACAAAGGGCTAACCGACACAGGCTTAATCTGAGAAACATGAAAGGGTGGAATGAACCCGTAGGGGAGGCAGGAAGCTGAAGCAACCGCGCAGGGGGTTAACAATAGACAGTATCTTGAACGGTCCTATAAAACCAGGCGCCATCTTCTTAGACTCCACCTTCAATGAGAAGGTCCCGTGACTTCAGCCATACCTCTTGACCAGGAGAGTAACCGGGAGCCTGGGACCGGTGACCGGTTGGCTTGCCTCTGCATGTGCGCGGCTTCCGGGACAGAGCTACACTGGCCTTCCTCCAGACCTTGAAGCAGCGGCGCATGTGGGACTGCACCGAGGGTACTCGGCAAGTTCCCTCTCTTGGGGAAGGGAACAGGGGAGGTTGATAACCCAGAGCACACAGAAAAGGAGACAAACCAGAGGAAGCGTTAGTCAAGGTGTTATGAGCATATTCCACCCAGGGGAGCATGGAGCTCCATGACCCAGGGTTGGACCCAGTGACACAGCCGAAGTGCGGTCTCCATCTCCTGGTTCGCTCTCGGCTTGCCCGTTGGTCTGGGGGTGATATCCAGAGGACAGGCTGGATGTAATGCCCAAAGCTTTACAGAAAGCTTTCCACACCTGGGAGACAAACTGGGGACCCCTGTCAGAGACATATCCGTGGGTAGACCATGAGAGCGGAACACATGTTCAACCAAAATACTCAGCCGTCTCTCTGGCAGTGCAGTTTAGGTAGGGGCCAAAAAATGAGCGAACTTAGAAAAAGCGATCAATCACCGTAAGAATGACAGTCTTACCAGATGAGGGGGAAGTCCAGTGACAAAATCCATAGCGATATGCGACCAGGGCCGGCTGGGTATAGGTAGAGGTCGTAGATGACCCGCCGCTGGCCTGGGTGGAGTTTTTACTTCGGTGCACATACCTGACAAGCAGCAATGAAGGCTCGAGTGTCCGCCTCCATCGCTGGCCCACCAGAACTTCCGTCGCACAAAGTCAAGGGTCCCGAAACTCCAGGGTGACAGGTAAGGGAGACGAGTGAGCCCACTGAAGTACCTGGGAGCGAGCAGACTCAGGGACAAACATCCGGTTAGGAGGACCCCTCCCAGGGAACATTCAGCTTGATGATGTTGAGCCTGTCTCAACAATCCCTCGATGTCACATGTGATGACTGCAATACTGCAGTAGGAGGCAAAATGGGTTCAGGGTTACTACCAGTATCAACAGCCGAATGAACACGAGACAGGGCGTCGAGAAGCTTGACGTTGCGTGACCCAGGACGGTAAGACAGAGAAAATTGAATCTCCCAAAAAATAGTGCCCACCTGGCTTGACGACGGGGTTGAGCTGCTTCGCTGACTGGAGGTAAAGCCAGATTCTTATGATCCGTCCAAACGATGAAGGGTTGTTCCGCCTCCAACCAATGTCGCCACCCCTCGAGAGCCAGCTTAACGCGAGCAGTTCACGATTTCCAACATCATAATTCCTCTCTGCCTGAGAAAGTTTCCTTGAGAGAAAAGCACAGGGATGCAGTTTGTTATCTTCAGGAGAACGTTGTGACAACACTGCACCTACCCCAGTGTCGGATGCATCCACCTCCACGACAAACTGGCGGTCGAGTCCGGCTGCATCAGAATGGGAGCCGAGGCGAAGCGATGTTTCAGTTCTTCGCGAACGCTGATTCGGCCCCTTCATTCCAAGCGAGCGGTCGTCGAGATGGAGGTGGAGCGGTGAGTGGCGCGCAATGCGGCTGTAGTCCTTGATGAACCTCCTATAGAAGTTCGCAAAACCCCAGGAATCGTTGAAGTTGTTTGCGGGTAGAGGGAGCTGGCCAGTCCGTGACAGCAGAGATCTTAGCTGGGTCCATCCGCAGCTCCCCTGAGCTATGATGTAACCCAAAAAGAGGATCTCAGACACATGAAATTCACATTTCTCCATCTTCACAAACAGTTTGTTCTCCAACAACCTTTGCAACACCTGGCGCACATGCAGTTCATGTTCCTGGGAGGACTCTGAGAAAATCAAGATATCATCCAGATAGACAAAAACAAACCGATTCAACATGTCGAAGGACATCATTGACTAGTGCCTGAAAAACAGCAGGGGCATTAGACAACCCAAAAGGCATAACCCGATACTCAAAATGTCCCAAGGGTGTGTTGAAGGCAGTCTTCCATTCATCACTTACGAATGCGCACCAGGTGATACGCATTTCGTAGATCCATTTCGTAAAGATGGTAGCACCATGCAAGGAGGGGAAAAGCAGAATTAATCAAAGGCAGAGAATACTTGTTCTTAATGGTGATGTTGCTTAAGTCCACGGTAATCAACAGGGTCTGAGGGTCTTATCCTTCTTAGCAACAAAAGAATCCCGCTCCTACAGGTGACGAGGAAGGACGACATAATACCTGCCGCCAAGGAGTCCCGAATGTGGTTCTCCATAGCCTCCGTCTCCGGCCGGGAGAGATTGTACAGGCGACTGCTGGGGAGCGGGGCTCCTGGCCTGGAGGTCAATGGCGCAGTCGTAAGGGGCCGGTGAGGAGGAGAGAGAAGTAGCTCTGTGTTTGCAGAAACCGGATGCCAGGTCATGATACACGTCAGGAACAGCAGAAAGATCCATGGACTCCAGTGGAGGTTGGAGGCACAGTACTGGCAGGAGTCTGAGCAGAACACAAACAATTCACATGACAAAATAGTGCTCCATGAAACAATGCTACCTGTCACCCAATCAATGTGTGATTGTGTTTTATGAGCCAGGGGATACAAGGACCAGGGGAGTCTGTGGGCAGTCGATAATATGGAATTGAATGTTCTCCTGATGATTTCCCAACACTCTAAGACAAACAGGAACAGTCTGATGGGTAATGCGGGTCAACAATTGTCCATTTAGACCCTTAGCCTGCAGCGGACAGTCCATAGGAACAGTCTCCAAATCCATTTGTTGAGCCCACTCTCTACCAAAAAGCTTTGTCCGGGCACCAGAGTCAATCAGCGCACTAACAGAAAATTATGGGACTGCCACTGGAGGGATGCCTGGAGCAGAATGCGGGGAGAAGAGGAAGAATCCGCTGCTCGGCTCACCAAAACTTACTCCCATTAATGATGAGCCGGCCCTTTTCCCGGGGACGAACTGGGCAGGAAGGAGCGAAATGACCAGCTTCTCCACAATACAGGCAGACCCGAGCCTGAATACGACGTGCAAAAAGCTCCTCTGAGGACAAACCGTGCACGACTCCACCTCCATGGCCGGGTTCAGTGCTCCCCGTATCGACTTTCGGGAAGACACGGCTCTCTCCGTAGGACGATGCAGGGAGGAGTTTGTTGATGACAGACAGGTTGCTTGGAACTAACACTCCTCTCCCGGCGGCGCTCCCGAATCCGATTATCCAACCTGATAGTGAGTGAAATAAGATTATCCAGCGTAGGCGATTCATCATATGACACCAATTCATCTTTTAAGGTCTCAGACAAAGCATTGATGAACACTCCTTGTAATGCCTCGTCATTCCAACCACTCCAACTGCTGCTAAAGTCCGGAAACTCCACTGCCATCTCCGCCACACTACGCAGGCCCCCCTGCCGAAGAGAAAACAGCCGTTTCGCAGCCTCCTTGCCTCGTACAGGGTGGTCAAAAACCTTCCTCATCTCCGTGGTGAAGCGCAACGTAGCGTTGCAAATGTCCGACTGACTCTCCCAGACCGCGACGGATCCCCAGGCACGAGCGGAACCGCTAGTAGAGTTGATAAGGTAGGCAATACGGGCTCTTTCTGAGGCGTAGGTGAGGGGCTGTTGTTCAAACACTAACGAGCATTGAGTCAAAAAAATCGCCACAGGTTCCCATGTTCCCGTCATAGCGCTCTGGAGCAGGAACAAAAGGCTCTCTGATCTGGGCTGAAGGGTAGTAAGGGCAGATAGCTTCGATTGAGAGTAATTGAACCTGATTAAGCAGCACCTGACTGTCCTCAGCAATCGTTTTAAACAGGGTATCATGTTGGCCAAGTAAAATGCCCTGATTGGCTATGGCAGTCCAAATTTGAGTGCACTCTGGGGTGGTATCCGAGCTACTGTCTGCTGGGTTCATGTTAGGTCAGATCATACTGTTATGATTTAACTGGATAAGAACCCAAATGCAGACAAGTACACCCAAGCCAGAGAAGTTTTAACAGGTTTATTTACAATGTTCAAAGTCCAGGTTTCCAAATATATGGGAAGAGCAAGTCCAGGTACAGGAGGTAACAGATCCAGATCAGGGCAGGTGTGGTACCGTAATGTCTTAGTGTCCGTGGTGAGTCCAAAAGAGAGGTCCGGGTAATGGAGAGCAGGATGGTGGTGGCAGGAGTGGAAGCGGAGGCAGGAGTCAGGTTCCAAATATCTGTGGCACAGGAGAAAAAGTAAATAGAACAGACCAAAAACACAAGAGCAAAAATAACCAGGTTGAGTCGGCAGCGAGACTAACATGGTCGTCTTGACTATGATCTGACGATGAGTGGTGAAGTTTGACCGGGTCTTAAAGGCTGAGGTGATTATGGTAGAATGAGCTGCAGCTGGAACCCTGACTCCCGCACACCAGACTTCACTCCTGCAATCAAGGACAGACAGAGGGGAGGGAGAGAGCAGAGAGAGCTACCTATCAGCAGTAGGCCTAACATGACCTCGCCTTCTGGATGATAGTGGGGTG
>NW_025538435.1:0-19590 GCF_020615455.1 Coregonus clupeaformis | reverse complement strand
GGAGTTCCTTAAATTAAAATGTTGGGCAAAAAATCAACTCAGCTCCATCATTCATTAAATCAGATGCTCATTCATCCTCAAAACCCACTATTGTCACGCCCTGCTCTGGACTCTAGTATGTTAGCCAGGGTGTAGTTTTCAAATTTGTTTTCATTCTAGTTTATATTTCTATGTTGGCCTGTGGTTTCTCAATCGGGGCAACTGTATCAGCTGTTGCTTGTTGTCTCTGTTTGGAACCTTACCAGCTCATCCATTTTCCGTGTTTGTATCTTTTCCTTATGGTTTGTGTTTTCTTTGCTGGGCATCACGTTATGTTTGTTGTTTTGTTCGTGTTATCATTCAAATTAATAAAATATGTTTCACCTTCCGCTGCGCCTTGGTCCTCTGTACGCTTCTACAAAATCCCACAACTGACCCAGCGTGTCCAGAGCTCATACGCCAGGGAATCTCCTACCGGATCGCCTTTTGCTGGCCTCCTGACTGGCCAACCAAGTGAAGACGAAGGTTGACTTTAGCAGTGGAGTAAGAGTCTCGACTGGGCCAACCAAGTGAAGAGCAGGGGGGGTTGGACTTTGGAGCAGTGGGGTGAGAATCTGGCGAGAAATACTGGAGGCTGTCCAGGGCCCCAGAAAATGTTTGGGGGGGCTCGCTGTGACGACGGGCAGCAGAGCGCGATAGAGCGTCGCGGTTGGCGAGGGAGGCCGCCAGGTTAAGGGGGCCACTGGTCACAAAGGGGGGGGATTAGAGGCAAGGCGAGTTTGGTGTGTCATCCTCCGCCTTCCTATCCCGTAGGGCCAGTGGTGTGTGTCCCCCAGATACTCCGGCCTTTCTGTCCACCTGCGCTTCGGCCTGCGTGTGTCTCCCTCCGGCCTGTTCCTGCTCCCTTGCGCCTGTTCCTTCCTCTTTCCTACTCCCCATCGCCTGTAGTGCGCTCCCGCCAGTCGGCCCGTTCCTGCTCCCGCGCCAAGTCGTGGTGTCACTCCCCCTCCTCCTCCCCCATCCATCGTAGTGCGTTTCTCATCTCACCTGTTCCTCTCCCCACACCAAGTCAGTGGTGTGCCCGTCACCGTCCGGCCGCTCCTGCTCCCGCGCCAAGTCGGTGGTGCGTTTGCGTCACGGCTCGGTTCCTGCTCCCCCACACGCAAGCCAGTGGTGGTCGGCGTCGTCCCATCGGCACGACCCGTTCCTGTTCCACTGGTGCCTGGTTGGTAGCCGGGTCAGCTGCTTCCCGCCGGAGCTAGAGCAATCCCCTCCACCAGTGTGCAGTCAGCTCCGGTCAGCGGGGGCCAGACCCGGACCAGGGAGGTTCTTTGGGGGGTTAGGGTGTGATCTCCCCATCCGCCGCCAAGCTCCCCCTCCTCCTTTATTTGGTTTTCTCGCCTTTGAGTGCTATCACCTGGCTCTCGGGACCTCTATATGTTGAGCCAGGGTGTGGGTTTTCATTTTTTTTTCATTCTAGTTTAGTATTTCTATGTTGGCCAGTGTGGCTCTCAATCAGGGGCAACGTGTACTCAGCTGTTGCTTGTTGTCTCTGATTGGGACATTTGCTTTTTTCCCGTGTTTGTGGATCTTTTTCCTGTATTTTTGTTTTCACTTTGTCTTTTTTTGTTTTTTTTATCTTCAAATTAATAAAATATTTCTTCCTTCGCCTTGATCCTCTGTACCCGAGGTGATTGACACTATCTTGCAAATATTTTTATGCTTTTATCGTCAGATTATTTGCATAACAATCCACAACAATCAACCACACATCCAAGTGCCAAATTATATATTGGAAAAAAATTTTTGTCTATCACAATACAAAACCACCTGGTCAACAATTGATATTTATTTCATTTCACTCATTTCATTTTCAATCTCCTACAAGAGTGTGTGCCCTCAGGCCTGGAGAAGCAAAGTAATTCCACTCCCCAAGATTTAAAGCCTTCTGCTGGTTCAAATACCAACCAATCACCTGTTACCACTTAGTAAAGTTTTCTTTTTTACCGATACATGTATTTTCCGGTAACACCTCACTTTTTTTCCTTATGGAGGTCATTCAACATGCCCGGCGCTTACACAAATGACTGAATGATTGGCTGAGAGAATTGATGATCAACGGCTTCGTGGGAGTGTTTTGTTAACTTCAGTGTGCTTTTGACATTATCGATCATAGTCTGCTGCTGCTTTACAAGTTGAGGTGATCTACTTTGCCATAACCCTGGATTTAAACTGTCGTGTCAACTGTTAATCAACATACTAAGGCGGGAAAATCAATCCATAATAGTGCTCTCTGCCTTCTTAACACACTATCACAGGCCAGATCTCAGCCCTGTTCACTTACTTTCGTGTGTCAATGCAATTGATTGAATTACAATGAAATACAATTGGCCCAACGCTCCGCTTCCCTTAAATTACACCGGCTAACATTTTATGCATGTCAATCTCTCATGGCTCAAATAGATGAGGGTTACTTCATCACTAATTGTTTTTGTTGGATTATTAAATGCTGAATCCGTGTCTTTTAAACTACTGACACATGACACCCATCATAGTCACCACAAACATCCACTAGTCTCTTCACAATCCCAAGTCTATCCACATTCTCATAAATCTATGACTCTATTACATCAATTTATCAATAGAATCAGATTAAAAAAAACAAATAACCTTTGGGACATCGGGGACTGTGAAGAGCACGGGCACAGACACACATACACATATAACAACCACTCTCACCACTCATATTTTGTATTGTATATTTAGTTCACTTAATGTGTTTGAAAAGTGTTATACGAAATTAATGTCATTAATATTTTTTAATTGTATACTAACTGCCTTAATGTTGCTGACCCCAGGAAGGGTAGCTAATGGGATCTTAATAATCAAATATGTTAAACATTTTTACTCCTTACACCAAGGAGGTGTTCTGTTTTTAACCGCGTCTACTAACCATATCCTAGTCTACCACATCTGTTGCTACATGGCTTATTCAATGTCAATCGCAACACATTTTCTGAAAATCATAAATATTTTATGCTAATATTTTTCCAAATGGAGCAGGGGGGGATAGCTGCCGTTTTACAGGCTCCTAACCAATTGTCCTATTTTGTGTGTTTTTTCGCATTGTTTGTAACTTATTTTGCTTACAAAAATCTTGCTATACTGTCTCTTATACCAAAATGTTCTGTATATCAGAACAGCGATTCCTCACCTCGAACTGCATTTTTTTCTTTAATGAGTCTACCCTGATTCTGTTTCTCCCCAACCGGCCCAAATCCCTATCATTCCCATAAAAGGAGCTACTGGGACGCTGATCCGGGTGCATTGTGAGTTATCGGTGATTACTGTCTCTACCATCAGTTTCTATTGGCCAACGTGCAATCACTGAGAATAAACTGGATGAGCTCCGTTAGAACTATCCTACCAAGGGACTTAAAAACTGTAATATCTTATGTTTCACTGAGTGTGGCTGAACAACGACTCAGATCATCTACAGTTGGCTGTTTTCTGTGCATCAGCAGGACAAACAGCTACGTAAGGGTGAGGGGTGGTGGTGTGTGTCTATTTGTCAATAACAGCTGGTGCACAATGTCTAATATTAAGGAAGTCACGAGGTACAGTGAGGGAAAAAAGTATTTGATCCCCTGCTGATTTTGTACGTTTGCCCACTGACAAAGAAATGATCAGTCTATAATTTTAATGGTAGGTTTATTTGAACAGTGAGAGACAGAATAACAACAAAAAAATCCAGAAAACGCATGTCAAAAAATGTTATAAATTGATTTGCATTTTAATGAGGGAAATAAGTATTTGACCCCCTCTCAATCAGAAAGATTTCTGGCTCCCAGGTCTCTTTCATACAGGTAACGAGCTGAGATTAGAGCACACTCTTAAAGGGAGTGCTCCTAATCTTGTTACCTGTATAAAAGACACCTGTCCACAGGCAATCAATCAATCAGATTCCAAACTCTCCACCATGGCCAAAACCAGAAGAGCTCTCCAAGGATGTCAGGGACAAGGTGGAATGGACTCTAAGACCATCGCCAAAGCAGCTTGGTGAGAAGGTGACAACAGTTGGTGCGATTTTCGCAAATGGAAGAAACACTAAAGAAATGTCAATCTCCCTCGGCCTGGGCTCCATGCAAGATCTCACCTCGTGGAGTTGCAATGATCATGAGAACGGTGAGGAATCAGCCCAGAACTACACGGGAGGATCTTGTCAATGATCTCAAGGCAGCTGGGACCATAGTCACCAAGAAAACAATTGGTAACACTACGCCGTGAAGGACTGAAATCCTGCAGCGCCTCGCAAGTCCCCCCTGCTCGAAGAAAGCACATATACAGAGCCGTCCTGAAGTTTGCCAATGAACATCTGAATGATTCAGAGGAGAACTGGGTGAAAGTGTTGTGGTCAGATGAGACCAAAATCGAGCTCTTTGGCATCAACTCAACTTTCGCTGTGTGTGGAGGAGGAGGAATGCTGCCTCATGACCCCAAGAACACCATCCCCACTGTCAAACATGGAGTGGAAACATTATGCTTTGGGGGGTGTTTTTCTACTAAGGGGACAGGACAACTTCACCGCATCAAGGAACGATGGACGGGCCATGTCCCCGTCAAATCTTGGGTGATGAACGTCTTCCCTCAGCCAGGGCATTGAAAATGGGTGGTGGGTGGGAATTCCAGCATGACAATGACCCAAATCACACGGCCAAGGCAACAAAGGAGTGGCTCAAGAAGAAGCACATTAAGGTCCTGGAGTGGCCTAGCCAGTCTCCAGACCTTAATCCCATAGAAAATCTGTGGAGGGAGCTGAAGGTTCGAGTTGCCAAACATCAGCCTCGAACCTTAATGACTTGGAGAAGATCTGCAAAGAGAAGTGGGACAAATCCCTCCTGAGATGTGTGCAAACCTGGTGGCCAACTACAAGAAATGTCTGACCTCTGTGATTGCCAACAAGGGTTTTGCCACCAAGTACTAAGTCATGTTTTGCAGAGGGGTCAAATACTTATTTCCCTCATTGATGATCCAAGATGGCGGAGTAGTGCAGTTGTAGTTTTTATCGTATGTCTGTAAATGTCTGTAAATTGCCTGTAAATACCCTATTTTTCGTACATATTTCCCTATCAGACTTTTCATCCTTCTACAAGATATACTTTCCTGCAACCCGCCTCACTCAAGTGGACGGATTCTATTATTGACTTACCTTTATCTAGAATCTAGATCTCCAGTTGAAACTAGCTGCCAGCTAACTAGCTACTTGCTATAGCCACAGCTAACGGTGTTTCACCCAGAACATTGGATTTTTTCTGCGGGGATTAATTTTTAATCACTGGACATTGATCACCGGATATTCGGCCAGTCTGCACAGCGCGTTATCGACCCAGAACATATCAGTTTTTCCGCCGGAATCACTGAGTCACTGGACCTTTAACTCCCGGATTCGTCGCTACCAGCTAGCTACAACACGGACGCTGTGGTCTGGCTAATCATCCTGAGCTAGGCCCATCTCCCGGCTATCTACCTCTCTGTCAACCGGACGGGAACACCTAGTGTTGACACGAGCCCCACCGATCCTACACGACTGGTCTGCCGACAAATTCGTCTGATGTGGTTACTGACGTTAACCACGAAGATTCCATCCATCTGCTAGCCCTGGCCCGCTAAGCACACGCTAGCCGTGGCCTCTTAGTCACTAGTACTTCACCACCGGACCTTTGATAACTCAGCTATACAGCTGATATCTGCTGGACTGTTCCTTTTCGACCCCCAGCCTAGCTAAACCTGCCAGCTAGCTACAACAAACGGACGCTGTGGTCTGGCTAATCATCCTGAGCTAGGCCCATCTCCCGGCTATCTACCTCTCTGTCAACCGGACGGGACCACCTAGTGTTGACACGGAGCCCCGCCCGATCCTACACGACTGGTCTGCCGACTGGAAATGCGTCTGATGTGGTTACGACGTTAACCCCCAAAAGATTCCATCCATCTGCTAGCCCTGGCCCGCTAGCACACGCTAGCCGTGGCCTCTTACTCACTAGTACTTCACCACCGGACCTTATGATAACTCAGCTATACAGCTGATATCTGCTGGACTGTTCCTTTTTACGGTACTACATCCTGTTTATGTTTAGCCTCAGCCCAAACATGGTTAGTTTATTGTTGTTTCGAGTTATTTCTAATTGTACTATATCACTGTAGACCCCCCAGCCTAGCTAAACCTGCCTTAGATAGCTCCTTTGCCCTCCCCCCCAATACATGCGGAGACCGACTCAATTGATGCCTCCAGCGATGCTATCTCTTTCATTGTTACCCAACGCTTAGGTTTACCTCCACTTTACTCATATCCTTCCATATCCTTGTCTGTACATAATGCCCTGAATCTTTTCTATAACACCCGGAAATCTGCCCCCTTTATTCTATGTACCCAACGCACTAGAAGACCAGTTCTTAAAGCCTTTAGCCGTATCCTTATTCTAGTCCTCCTCTGTTCCTCTGGTGATGTAGAGGCTAACCCAGGCCCTGCAGCCCTCAGTATCACTCCTACTCCCCAGGCGCTATCATTTGATGACTTCTGTAATCGCAAAAGTCTTGGTTTCTTGCACATAAATATCAGAAGTCTACTTCCTAAGTTTGAGTTATTCACTGCGTTAGCACACTCTGCCAACCCTGATGTTCTAGCAGTGTCTGAATCCTGGCTCAGGAAGGCCACCAAAAAATTCTGAAATTTCCATCCCCAACTATAACATTTTCCGTCTAGATAGAACTGCCAAAGGGGGTGGAGTTGCAATCTACTGTAGAGATAGCCTGCAGAGCTCTATCATACTATCCAGGTCTGTGCCCAAACAGTTTGAGCTTCTACTTCTAAAAATCCACCTTTCCAGAAATAAGTCTCTCACTGTTGCCGCTTGCTACAGACCCCCCTCAGCCCCCAGCTGTGCCCTGGACACCATATGTGAATTGATTGCCCCCCATTTATCCTCAGAGTTTGTACTGCTTGGTGAACTAAATTGGGATATGCTTAATACCCCAGCCATCCTACAATCCAAGCTAGATGCCCTCAACCTCACGCAAATTATCAACGAACCTACCAGGTACAACCTAAATCCGTAAACATGGGTACCCTCATAGATATCATCCTGACTAACATACCCTCTAAATACACCTCAGCTGTCTTCAACCAGGATCTCAGCGATCACTGCCTTATTGCCTGCGTCCGTACTTGGGTCCGCGGTCAAACGACCACCCCTCATCACTGTCAAACGCTCCCTAAAACACTTTAGCGAGGAGGCCTTCCTAATTGACCTGGCCCAGGTATCCTGGATGGATATAGATCTCATTCCGTCAGTAGAGGATGCCTGGTTGTTCCTTAAAAGTAATTTCCTCTCAATCTTAAATAAACATGCCCCATTCAAAAATACAGAACTAAGAACCGATATAGCCCCTGGTTCTCCTCAGACTTGACTGCCCTTGACCAGCACAAAAACATCCTGTGGCGTACAGCATTAGCATCAAATAGCCCCCGCGATATGCAACTTTTCAGGGAAGTTAGGAACCAATATACACAAGCAGTCAGGAAAGCAAAGGCTAACTTTTTCAAACAGAAATTTGCATCCTGTAGCACTAACTCCAAAAAGTTTTGGGACACTGTAAAGTCCATGGAGAATAAGAGCACTTCCTCCCAGCTGCCCACTGCACTGAGGCTAGGAAACACTATCACCACCGATAAATCTACAATAATCGAGAATTTCAACAAGCATTTTGCTACAGCTGGCCATGCTTTCCATCTGGCTACCACTAACCCGCCACCAACTCTGCACCCTCTGCTGCAACTTGCCCATGCCCCCCCGCTTCTCCTTCACACAATTCAGACAGCTGATGTTTTGAAAGCGCTGCAAAATCTGGACCCCTACAAATCAGCTGGGCTAGACAATCTGGACCCTTTCTTTCTAAAACTAGCCACCGAAATTGTCGCTACCCTATTACTAGTCTGTTCAACCTCTCTTTCATAACGTCTGAGATCCCCAGAGATTGGAAAGCTTCCGCGGTCATCCCCCTCTTCAAAGGGGGTGACACTCTAGATCCAAACTGCTACAGACCTATATCCATCCTGCCCTGCCTTTCGAAAGTATTCGAAAGCCAGGTTAACAAACAGATCATCGACCATTTCGAATACCACCGTACCTTCTCCGCTATGCAATCCGGTTTCGAGCTGGTCACGGGTGCACTTCAGCCACGCTCAAGGTCTAAACGATATTATAACCGCGATTGATAATAGACAGTACTGTGCAGCCCCGTCTTCATCGACCTGGCCAAGGCTTTCGACTCTGTCAACCACCGCATTCTTATTGGCAGACTAAATAGCCTTGGTTTCTCAAATGACTGCCTCGCCTGGTTCACCAACTACTTCTCAGATAGAGTTCAGTGTGTCAAATCGGGAGGGCCTGTTGTCTGGACCTATGGCAGTCTCTATGGGGGTGCCACAGGGTTCAATTCTTGGGCCGACACTTTTCTCCGTGTATATCAATGATGTCGCTCTTGCTGCTGGTGACTCACAGATCCACCTCTCACGCAGACGACACCATTTTGTATACATCTGGCCCCTTCATTGGACACTGTGTTAACAAACCTCCAAACGAGCTTCAATGCCATACAACAATCCTTCAGTAGCCTCCAACTGCTCTTAAACACTAGTAAAACTAAATGCATGCTTTTCAATCGAACGCTGCTGGCACCCGCCCACCCGACTAGAATCACCACTCTCGACGGGTCTGACCTAGAGTATGTGGACAACTACAAATACCTAGGTGTCTGGTTAGACTGTAAACTCAACTTCCAGACTCACATAAAGAATCTCCAATCCAAAGTTAAATCTAGAATCGGCTTCTATTTCGCAATAAAGCCTCCTTCACTCATGCTGCCAAACATGCCCTCGTAAAACTGACTATCCTACCGATCCTTGACTTCGGCGATGTAATTTACAAAATAGCCTCCAACACTCTACTCAGCAAATTGGATGTAGTCTATCACAGTGCCATCCGTTTTGTCTCCAAAGCCCCATACACTACCCACCACTGTGACCTGTACGCTCTTGTTGGCTGGTCCTCACTACATGTTCGTTGTCAAACCCACTGGCTCCAGGCCATCTATAAATCACTGCTAGGCAAATCCCCGCCTTATCTTAGCTCATTGGTCACCATAGCAGCACCCACCCGTAGTCTGCGCTCCAGCAGGTATATCTCACTGGTCATTCCCAAAGCCAACACCTCCTTTGGATTCCTTCCAGTTCTCTGCGCCAATGACTGGAACGAATTGCAAAAATCTCTGAAGCTGGAGACTCTTATCTCCCTCAATAACTTTAAGCATCAGTTGTCAGAGCACCTTACCGATCACTGCACCTGTACACAGCCCATCTGAAATTAGCCCACCCAACTACCTCATCCCTATATTGTTATTTATTTTGCTCTTTTGCACCCCAGTATCTCTATTTGCACATAATCTCTTGCACATCTAGCATTCCAGTGTTAATACTATTGTAATTATTCTGCACTATAGCCTATTTATTGCCTTACCTCCATAACTTGCTACATTTGCACACACTGTATATATATTTTCTGTTGTATTTCTGACTTTATGTTTTTTTACCCCATATGTAACTCTGTGTTGTTTTTATTGCACTACTTTGCTTTATCTTGGCCAGGTCGCAGTTGTAAATGAGAACCTGTTCTCAACTGGCTTACCTGGTTAAATAAAGGTGAAATAAAATAAAATTAAAATTAAAATGCAAATCAATTTATAACATTTTTGACATGCGTTTTTCTGGATTTTTTTGTTGTTATTCTGTCTCTCACTGTTCAAATAAACCTACCATTAAAATTATAGACTGATCATTTCTTTGTCAGTGGGCAAACATACAAAATCAGCAGGGGATCAAATACTTTATTCCCTCACTGTATTGCTCGCCTCAAGCTAGAGTACCTCATGATAAGCTGTAGACCACACTATCTACCAAGAGAGTTTTCATCTATATTTTCGTAACCGTCTATTTACTACCACAAACCGATGCTGGCACTAAGACCGAACTCAACAAGCTGTATAAGGCCATAAGCAAATAAGAAAATGCTCATCTAGAGGCGGCACTCCTAGTGGCAGGTGACTTTAATGCAGGCAAACTTAAATCCGGTTGACCTCATTTCTACCAGCATGTCACATGTGCAACCAGAGGAAAATAAACTCTAGACCGCCTTTACTCCACACACAGAAACGCATACAAAGCTCTCCCCCCATCCTCCTGATTCCTGCTTACAAGCAAAAACTAAAGCAGGAAATACCAGTGACTCGCTCAATTCAGAAGTGGTTAGATGACGTGTATGCTACGCTACAGGACTGTTTTGCTAGCACAGACTGGAATATGTTCCAGGATTTATCCAATGGCATTAAGGAGTATACCCCTCAGTCACCGGCTTCATCAATAAGTGCATCAACGACGTCGTCCCCACAGTGATCGGTACATACAGTACCAGTCAAAAGTTTGGACATTGACTTGGTACTGTTACACCCTGTATATAGCCTCGTTATTGTTATTTTATTGTGTTACTTTTTTTTTTTTTTATTAACTTTAGTTTATTTAGTAAATATTTTCTTAATACTATTTTCTTAAAACTGCATTGTTGGTTAAGTGCTTGTAATTAAGCATTTCACGGTAAGGTCTACACCTGTTGTATTCGTCCCATTTGACAAATCAATTTTGATTTGATGACAAATTCGCTAGCTAGCTAACCAACCAACCACTGTAACAATGTATTTGAGAGACAACAAGTACTCATTGTGCAAATGTATTGATGTTTTCAATAAATATTAGCAGAGAAAATATAGTTTACATGTTGTCAACTGTATCCTTTGATTCTAAGCCAACCACAACTCCACGGTTGCGCACGCATCGGTTTTGTTGATAGCCCAATATAGGGGAAAAAATATAATAGTGTATTCATACCCCTTAACTTATTCCACACATTGCTGTGTTACAGCCTGAATTCAAAATGGTTCCATCTGTTTTTTTCTCTCACCCATCAACACACAAAAACCCATAATGACAAAGTGAAAACATATTTTTTAGAAATGTTTGCTAATTTACAGAAATATCTAATTTACATAAGTATTCTCATCCCTCATCCCACATGTTAGAAACACCTTTGGCAGCGATTACAGCTGTGAGTCTTTTTGGGTAAGTCTTTAAGAGCTTTTCACACCTGGATTGTACAATATTTGCCCATTATTCTTTTCAAGTGTCTTCAAGCTCTGTCAAACTGGTTGTTCATCATTGCTAGACAACCATTTTCAAGTTTTGCCATACATTTTCAAGCAGATTTAAGTCAAACCTGTAACTCTGCCATTCAGGAACATTCACTGTCTTTTTGGTAAGCAACTCCAGCGTAGATTTGGCCTTGTGATCTAGGGTACTGTCCTGCTGAAAGGTGAATTCATCTCCCATTGTCTGGTGGAAAGCAGTTTTCCTCCTAGGATTTTGCCTGTGCTTAACTCCATTCCGTTAATTTTTTATCCTGAAAAACTCCCCAGTCCTTAACGATTACAAGCATACCATAACATGATGCAGCCACCACTATGCTTGAAAATTTGGGGAGTTTGGCTGAGTAATGTGTTGTATTGGATTTGCCCCAAACATAGCACTTTGTATTCAGGACAAAAAGTTAATTGCTTTGTAAAATGTATTACTTTAGTGCCTTGTTTCTGTACATGATTCCTTATTTTCACTCTGCCAATTAGGTTAGTATTGTGGAGTAACTAAAATGTTGTTGATCCATCCTCAGTTTTCTCCTATCACAGCCATTAAACTCTGTAACTGTTTTAAAGTCACCTTTGTTTTCATGGTGAAATCCGTGAGTGGTTTCCTGAGTTAGGAAGGCCGCCTGTATCTTTGTAGTGGCTGGGTGCATTGATACACCATCCAAATGGTAATGAATAACTTCACCATGCTCAAAGGGGATACTCAATGTCTGCTTTTTTTTATTTTTACCCATCTACCAATAGGTGCCCTTCTTTACAGGCATTGGAAAACCTCACTGGTCTTTGTGGTTGAATCTGTGTTTGAAATACCCTGCTCGAATGAGGGACCTTACAGATAATTGTATGTGTGGGGTTCAGAGATGAGGTAGTCATTCAAAAATCATGTTAAACGCTATTATTGCACACAGAGTGAGTCCATGCAAGTTGTGTGACTGCTTTAGTAAATCTTTCCTCCTGAACTTATTTGAGGCTTGCCATAACAAATGGCTTGAGTACTTATTGACTGAAGACATTGCAGCTTTTCATTTCTAATTCATTTGTAAACATTTATAAAAGCACAATTCCACTTTGACATTATGGGGTATTGTGTATGGCCAATAACAAAACTTCACAATTTAATCAATTTTATATTCAGGCTGTAAATGTGGAAAAGGTCAAGGGGTGTGAATGCTTTCTGAAGGCACAGTATATATTGAAAACTTTTTCCATTCCATTTTAATTTTTCAATTTCAAAGCAATTCAGCCAATAGCCATTGTATTTAGTTGCTCCCTTAATTTAAATTAACTGGACTGGCTATTTTCTGAGGCATTCTGTCGTGAAAGGCCCCAGAGTCTGCAACACCACTAAGCAAGGGCACCACCAAGCAAGCGGCACCATGAAGACCAAGGAGCTCTCCAAACAGGTCAGGGACAAAGTTGTGGAAAAGTACAGATCAGGGTTGGGTTATAAGAAAATATCAGAAACTTTGAACATCCCACGGAGCACCATTAAATCCATTATTAAAAAATGGAAAAAATATGGCACCACAACAAACCTGCCAAGAGAAGGCCGCCCACCAAAACTCACAACCAGGCAAGGAGGGCATTAAATCAGAGAGGCAACAAAGAGTCCAAAGATAACCCTGAAGGAGCTGCAAAGCTCCACAGTGGAGATTGGAGTATCTGTCCATAGGACCACTTTAAGCCGTACACTCCACAGAGCTGGGCTTTGCAGAAGAGTGGCCAGAAAAAAATCCATTGCTTAAAGAAAAAATAGCGAACACGTTTGGTGTTCGCCAAAAGGCATGTGGGAGACTCCCCAAACATATGGAAGAAGTGTCACGGTCGTCAGAATAGAGGAAGAAGCGGACCAAGGCGCAGCGTGTCCAAGAAACATGACTTTATTAAATAACGTATCCAAAACAAAAGACGACTCAAATGAAGTCCAACAGCAACACTGACTGAAAGGAACAAAAACCCACAAAATACAAGGTGAAAACACACAGTTTAAATATGGCTCCCAATCAGAGATAACGAGCCGACAGCTGACACTTTCGTTACCTCCGATTGGGAGTCATATGACTAATACAAACAAGGAAGACAACCACCTAGACACCCCAACCAAACAGCACACAACAAAACGAACATACCCTAAACCCAACCTAACCCACACAACACCCAACAATACAAACACACCCTGGTTCATACACAACGTCCCCGGGAACCAGAGCGTGACAGTACCCCCTAAAGGTGCGAACCCGGGCGCACCAACATAAAGACTAGAGGAGGGTCTGGGTGGGCGTCTGTCCACGGTGGCGGCTCTGGCCCCGGTCGTGATCCCCACCCCACCACAGTCACAAACTGCTTAATAGGCAGCACCGGACTAAGGGACAGCACCTGACTAAGGGGCAGCACCGGACTGAGGGGCAGATCCTGGCTGGCTGGCTCTGGCGGATCCTGGCTGGATGGCTCTGGCGGATCCTGGCTGGACGGCTCTGGCGGATCTGGCTGGCGGAAGGCTCTGGCTGATCCTGTCTGGCGGAAGGCTCTGGCTGATCCTGTCTAGCGGAAGGCTCTGGCTGATCCTGTCTAGCGGAAGGCTCTGGCTGATCCTGTCTGGCGGAAGGCTCTGGCTGATCCTGTCTGGCGGAAGGCTCTGGCTGATCCTGTCTGGCGGAAGGCTCTGGCTGATCCTGTCTGGCGGAAGGCTCTGGCTGATCCTGTCTGGCGGAAGGCTCTGGCTGCTCCTGTCTGGCGGAAGGCTCCTGGCTGCTCCTGTCTGGCGGAAGGCTCCTGGCTGATCCTGTCTGGCGGAAGGCTCTGGCTGCTCCTGTCTGGGGCGGAGAGCTCTAGCGGCTCCGGGTCTGGCGGACGGCTCTGAAGGCTCATGGCAGACGGGCGGCTTTGCAGGCTCATGGCAGACGGGGCAGTTCCTGCGGCGACTTGGCAGACGGACAGTTCAGACGGCGTTGGGCAGACGGGCAGTTCAGGCGCCCTAGGCAGGCGGCAGACTCTGGCCGGCCGAGACGCACCGTAGGCCCTGATGCGTGGTGCCGGAACTGGAGGTACCGGGGCTGAGGACACGCATCTCAGGGCTAGTGCGGGAAGCAGCAACAGGGCATGCTTGGCCCTGGGGGACGCACCGTAGGCCTGATGCGTGGTGCCGAACTGGAGGTACCGGGCTGAGGACACGCACCGCAGGGCTAGTGCGGGGAAGCAGCAACAGGCGCACAGGACTCTGGGGATACACAGGAGGCTTGGTGCGTGGTGTATGCACTGGTGGTAAAGGCCTGGAGACACGCACATAGAGCCAGTGCGTGGAGGAGACACATGGCTCTGAAGACGCACAGGAAACCTGGTGCGTGGTGTAGGTACTGGTGGTACTGGGCTGGAGCGAGGAGGTGGCGCCGGAAATAACGGACCGTGCAGGCGTACTGGCTCCCTTGAGCACTGAGCCTGCCCAACCTTACCTGGGTTGATGCTCTCGTCGCCCGACCAGTACGGGAGGTGGAATAACCCGCACCCCGGCCCTATGTGGGCGAACCGGGAACACCATGGCGTGGGCTGGTGCCATGTAAGCCGGCCCGAGGAGACGCACTGGTGACCGGATGCGCTGGGGCCGGCCTCATGACATCTGGCTCAATGCTCAGTCTAGCCCGGCCGATACGTGAGCCGAATGTACCGAACCGGGCAATGCCTCGTACAGGGAGACACCATGCGCTCTACTGCGTAACACGGTGTCTGCCCGTACTCGCTCTCCACGGTCAGTCCAGGGAGTAGGCGCAGGTCTCCTCACCTGACTTCGCCACACTCCCCTCTTAGCCCCCCAAGAAATTTTTGGGTAGTACTCTCGGGCTTCCAGCCTTGCCTCCGTGCTGCCTCCCTCAATATCGCCGCCTCTCGGCTTTAGCTGCCTCCAGCTCTTCACGAGGACGGCGATATTCTCCCCAAGGTTGATCCCAAGGCCCCTCACCATCCAGAATCTCCTCCCATGTCCATTAATCCTTTATGGGAGTCCATAAATCCTGTGTAGGTAGGTCCTGTTGCCGCTTGACACGCTGCTTGGTCTTTTTGTGGTGGGTTTTTCTGTCACGGTCAGTCGTAAATAGAGGAAGCGGACCAAGGCGCAGCGTGTCCAAGAAACATGACTTTATTAAATAACGTATCCAAAACAAAAAGACGACTCAAATGAAGTCCAACAGCAACACTGACTGAAAGGAACAAAACCCACAAAATACAAGGTGAAAACACACAGTTTAAATATGGCTCCCAATCAGAGATAACGAGCCGACAGCTGACACTCGTTACCTCCGATTGGGAGTCATATGACTAATACAAACAAGGAAGACAACCACCTAGACACCCCCAACCAAACAGCACACAACAAAAGCGACATACCTAAACCTTACCTAACCCACACAACACCCAACAATACAAACACACCTGGTTCATACACAACGTCCCGGAACCAGAGCGTGACAGTACCCCCTAAAGGTGCGAACCCGGGCGCACTCCAACATAAAGACTAGGGGAGGGTCTGGGTGGGCGTCTGTCACGGTGGCGGCTCTGGCCCCGGTCGTGATCCCCACCCCACCACAGTCACAAACTGCTTAATAGGCACCGGACTAAGGGACAGCACCTGACTAAGGGGCAGCACCGGACTGAGGGGCAGATCCTGGCTGGCTGGCTCTGGGCGGATCCTGGCTGGATGGCTCTGGCGGATCCTGGCTGGGACGGCTCTGGCGGATCCTGGCTGAGCGGAAGGCTCTGGCTGATCCTGTCTGGCGGAAGGCTCTGGCTCTGGCTGATCCTGTCTGGCGGGAAGGCTCTGGCTGATCCTGTCTGGCGGAAGGCTCTCTGGCTGATCCTGTCTGGCGGAAGGCTCTGGCTGATCCTGTCTGAGCGGAAGGCTCTGGCTGATCCTGTCTGGCGGAAGGCTCTGGCTGATCCTGTCTGGCGCGAAGGCTCTGGCTGCTCCTGTCTGGCGGAAGGCTCTGGCTGCTCCTGTCTGGCGGAAGGCTCTGGCTGATCCTGTCTGGCGGAAGGCTCTGGCTGCTCCTGTCTGGCGGAGAGCTCTAGCGGCTCCGGTCTGGCGGAGCGGCTCTGAAGGCTCATGGCAGACGGGGCGGCTTTGCAGGCTCATGGCAGACGGGCAGTTCCCTGCGGCACTTGGCAGACGGACAGTTCAGACGGCGTTGGGCAGACGGGCAGTTCAGGCGCCCTAGGGCAGGCGGCAGACTCTGGCCGGCCGAGGACGCACCGTAGGCCTGATGCGTGGTGCCGGAACTGGAGGTACCGGCTGAGGACACGCATCTCAGGGCTAGTGCGGGGAAGCAGCAACAGGGCATGCTTGGCCCTGGGGACGCACCGTAGGCCTGATGCGTGGTGCCGGAACTGGAGGTACCGGGCTGAGGACACGCATCGCAGGGCTAGTGCGGGAAGCAGCAACAGGGCGCACAGGACTCTGGGGACACACAGGAGGCTTGGTGCGTGGTGTATGCACTGGTGGTAAAGGGCTGGAGACACGCACCATAGAGCCAGTGCGTGGAGGAGACACAGGGGCTCTGAAGACGCACAGGAAACCTGGTGCGTGGTGTAGGTACTGGTGGTACTGGGCTGGAGCGAGGAGGTGGCGCCGGAAATACCGGACCGTGCAGGCGTACTGGCTCCTTGAGCACTGAGCCTGCCCAACCTTACCTGGGTTGATGCTCTCCCGCCCGACCAGTACGGGAGGTGGAATAACCGCACCGGCCTATGTGGGCGAACCGGGAACACCATGCGTAAGGCTGGTGCCATGTAAGCGGCCCGAGGAGACGCACTGGTGACCGGGATCGTGGGGCCGGCCTCATGACATCTGGCTCAATGCTCAGTCTAGCCCGGCCGATACGTGAGCCGGAATGTACCGAACCGGGCTATGCCTGCGTACAGGAGACACCATGCGCCTACTGCGTAACACGGTGTCTGCCCGTACTCTCGCTCTCCACGGTCAGTCCAGGGAGTAGGCGCAGGTCTCCTACCTGACTCCACACTCCCTCTTAGCCCCCCCAAGAAATTTTTGGGTAGTACTCTCGGGCTTCCAGCCTTGCCTCCGTGCTGCCTCCTCATATCGCCGCCTCTCGGCTTTAGCTGCCTCCAGCTCTTCACGAGGACGGCGATATTCTCTCGGTTGATCCCAAGGCCCCTCACCATCCAGAATCTCCTCCCATGTCCATGAATCCTTTATGGGAGTCCATAAATCCTGTGTAGGTAGGTCCTGTTGCCGCTTGACACGCTGCTTGGTCTTTTTGTGGTGGGTTTTTCTGTCACGGTGCGTCGTAAATAGAGGAAGCGGACCAAGGCGCAGCGTGTCCAAGAAACATGACTTTATTAAATAACGTATCCAAAACAAAAACGACTCAAATGAAGTCCAACAGCAACACTGACTGAAAGGAACAAAAACCCACAAAATACAAGGTGAAAACACACAGTTTAAATATGGCTCCCCAATCAGAGATAACGAGCCGACAGCTGACACTCGTTACCTCCGATTGGGAGTCATATGACTAATACAAACAAGGAAGACAACCACCTAGACACCCCAACCAAACAGCACACAACAAAACGAACATACCCTAAACCCAACTTAACCCACACAACACCCAACAATACAAACACACCCTGGTTCATACACAACGTCCCGGAACCAGAGCGTGACAAGAAGGTACTCTGATCAGATGAGACTTAACATTTAAATTTTCGTCATTTAGCAGACGCTCTTATTAAGAGCGACTTACAAATTGGTGCATTCACCTTATGATAGCCAGTGGGACAACCACTTTACAATATATATATACAGTGGGGAGAACAAGTATTTGATACACTGCCGATTTTGCAGGTTTTCCTACTTACAAAGCATGTAGAGCTCTGTAATTTTTTATCATAGGTACACTTCAACTGTGAGAGACGGAATCTAAAACAAATATCCAGAAAATCACATTGTATGATTTTTAAGTAATTAATTTGCTTTACATCAGAAAAGCAGAACTTAATATTTGGTACAGAAATCTTTGTTTGCAATTACAGAGATCATACGCTTCCTGTAGGTCTTGACCAGGTTTGCACACACTGCAACAGGGATTTTGGCCCACTCCTCCATACAGACCTTCTCCAGATCCTTCAGGTTTCGGGCTGTCACTGGGCAATACGGACTTTCAGCTCCCTCCAAAGATTTTCCTATTGGGTTCCAGGTCTGAGACTGGCTAGGCCACTCCAGGACCTTGAGATGCTTCTTACGGAGCCACTCCTTAGTTGCCCTGGCGTGTGTGTTTCGGGTCGTTGTCATGCTGGAAGACCCAGCCACGACCCATCTTCAATGCTCTTACTGAGGGAAGGAGGTTGTTGGCTGGCAAGATCTCGCGATACATGGCCCCTTCCATCCCTCCCCTCAATACAGTGCAGTCGTCCTGTCCCCTTTGCAGAAAAGCATCCCCCAAATAATGATTTTTCCATCTCCATGCTTCATGGTAGGGATGGTGTTCTTGGGGTTGTACTCATCCTTCTTCTTCCTCCAAACACGGCGAGTGGAGTTTAGACCAAAAAGCTCTATTTTTTGTCTCATCAGACCACATGACCTTCTCCCCATTCCTCCTCTGGATCATCCAGATGGTCATTGGCAAACTTCTGACAGGCCTGGACAAGCGCTGGCTTGAGCAGGGGGGGACCTTGCGTGCGCTGCAGGATTTTAATCCATGACGGCGTAGTGTGTTACTAATGGTGTTCTTTGAGACTGTGGTCCCAGCTCTCTTCAGGTCTATTGACCAGGTCCTGCCGTGTAGTTCTGGGCTGATCCCTCACCTTCCCCTCATGATCATTGATGCCCCACGAGGTGAGATCTTCGCATGGAGCCCCAGACAGAGGGTGATTGACCGTCATCTTGAACTTCTTCCATTTTCTAATAATTGCGCCAACAGTTGTTGCCTTCTCACCAAGCTGCTTGCCTATTGTCCTGTCAGCCCATCCCAGCCTTGTGCAGATCTACAATTTTAACCCTGATGTCCTTACACAGCGCTCTGGTCTTGGCCATTGTGAAGAGGTTGGAGTCTGTTTGATTAGTGTACAGGTAACGAGTTCAAACAGGTGCAGTTAATACAGGTAATGAGTGGAGAACAGGAGGGCTTCCACAAAAAACTAACAGGTCTGTGAGAGACGGAATTCTTACTGGTTGGTAGGTGATCAAATACTTGTCGTCATGCAATAAAATGCAAATTAATTACTTAAAAATCATACAAATGTGATTTTCTGGATTTTTGTTTTAGATTCGTCTCTCACAGTTGAAGTGTGTACCTA
>NW_025538434.1:0-19603 GCF_020615455.1 Coregonus clupeaformis | reverse complement strand
TCTATCTATCTATCTATCTATCTATCTATCTATCTATCTATCTATCTATCTATCTATCTATCTATCCATCTATCTACTCTATCTATCTATCTGGTATATGTGTGTATATATATGTATATGTGTGTATATATGTATATTTGTGTGATATATATGTATATATATGTGTGTATGTATATATATATATATAAATATATATATATATATAAATATATGTATGTATGTATATATATGTATGTATATGTATGTATATATATATAAATATATATATGTATGTATGTATGTATGTATATTGTATGTATATGTATGTATGTATGTGTGTATATGTACACATTCTGACAGTAAAGTACATTTTTGAAGCTGTGGTGGTTCTGTAATAGTTGACTGTTTTACACACTATTATTTATTTTATTATGACACCACTATATCCTCGGAAATAAGTAGCCAGTGAGTGTGTGGTCTATTCTTTAAATTCCTCCCCTCAGTCTCAAGACTGCAAGATCTTACGCAGAGTCAATGCAGAGGAGTCTACATGAGACGTCTGAGGCTGCGTGTATTAAGGCGACTGGCAGTATTTTTGTTCCTGGCCCAAACTCTTTGTGGCATATAGATGGCCACCATAAGCTTGTCAGGTCAGTGATATTAGCAGATAAACAATGCATCTTTCTATGTGTTTCATTACAGGATTGTTATACAATAAAGTTATATATTTTTTCATGTGTTGTGCAACAGGTGGAGATTTGTTGTCCACGGTGGGGTGGATGGATTCAGTCGTTTAGTGGTCTACCTGACTGTGGCCGGCAATAATAGGAGCTCACCTGCGGTCTTACAGAGCTTTATCACGCTGTTGAGCAGTATGGGCTGCCATCAAGGGTACGGTCTGACAAAGGGGGGAGAATGCAGATGTAGCAGAATTCATGATCAGAACTGAAGAGTACCGAGCAGGAATTCACACATCACAGGCAGAAGTGTCCACAATCAGCGGTAAAGAAATATGTTTGGCAACTAGGCTCACACAACTAACATACTAGTTGAATGTACTTTAGCATATGTCATAAATTAACAATTTCTCAATTTTATCCTAAACACAGAATAGAGGGGATGTGGAGAGATGTTTATGAACATGCCCTGGACCTCTTCTATCAGATCTTTACTTCATTGGAAGATCAGGAGACACTGAATCCAGACTAATGAAGTCCATCTTTTCATACTCTGCACCGGATTTTCCTTCCACTGGTTCAGCAAAGCCTCGACTCTTTTCGAGATGCTTGGAACTTCCACGGTCTTAGAACTGAAAGAATCAGTCACCACAGCAACTCTGGAAGTTACAGAGAGCAAGGCCCTGAGGAGGATCCTACTGAGGTTAACAATGAACTTTAAACACTTTCTTAAAATTGTTTCCCCAAAGGAATTATGGGAGAAAAAAATGGTGCTAAATGTGATACTTTAAATGAAACATTTACTATAGATTATTGTCTCTTTAAAAATCTCCCGAGCTTTTAAAGATCAACCTGTGAGCTGTAGTTTCTACAGTGCATACTATGCAAAGCTGTATTATTTTAAAACTGAATAAGTAACCATTTCGTTTCTCACTGCCTTGGTGACCAAAATAACAATCTTAAAGTGTTAGGGCTGTCAAACTAGTTTTAAGTACAAGACTGATTATGCTTGTCATCCATTCAGGTTCCTGAAGAATATGGGATCGATTAGAACGAACCTCAGCTGCCTTCATCCGGCACCATGTGTCAGTCCCCAAGGTTCAGCTGGCCCGGTGAGCTCTCAGATGGGAGAGGTTGCAATTTTGCCAGCTCCAGGAGTTTCTGTTACTGATGCACTTAGACTATATGTAGAGACTGTGGAAGTGTTATCAAGAATCTTAGACTGATGTCCAACCCATGTTTTATTTGTTGTGTTAGAACAAGCAAGGAAAAACTGAAAGTTTACTTTCCTTTTAAAAAGAAAGGAAAAAAAGCTGTTTCTTTGAAGCTTCCTGTCTCATTGGTACCACAGAATGACTAACATGAATGCTTTGTACTGTTAGCACTGAAGGTGCAGAACAGTTTGATTTTTAGTAAATGGAAGAAAAAAAAGTCAACTACTGCACAGTGTAGTTAATGTGTTTTCAAAGACACTGAACTTGTCAATTCATCTGAACTGTATACTTGACATTAGGGCTGGGCAATATGGAGAAAATCAAATATCAAATTTTTGGACCTAACACCTTGATGTCGATATTGCAACGATATCGTAAGTTTTGGACAATTGGTGCATTCACAAAATATCTTCCACATTTAGATTTCGGATAAATAACTATCATATTGTGGATATAATGACTAAGTGGTAAAAGGCAAATAATAGAACAGCTAGAACAGTCTGGTAAGTTCAGAAAATGACACTCACTTTACTGTAATGCGGCCTTTGAAACAGGAAAAGACTAAACTTACCATGTAACGATATTACACTTCTTCAAAATCTAATGGTGCTTTTCCATTACATGGTACCTACTCGCCTCGCCTCGCCTTTTGGTTTGCCATTCGAAAAAAGTACCTGGTACCTTGCTACTATCACTTTTAGCACCTGCTCAGTCGAGGTTCCAAGCGAGCTGAGGCGAGCCGAGAAGGTAACTTTTAGACATTTTTGTCCTGCACCTCACACAGCGGTCTCAACATTGGGGCTAGCGGCGACCGAGTCTTCTCTTGATTTTTAGCCGTTGCAATGAAAGTTCTGTTTAACCGTGACAACCTAAACCAACGTAGGGGTGGAAATAAGCGCCACCCAGTGTATTGGAATGTGTTCCAGTAGCTCTGCATCAATCCATTATCCGGAATTGATTTGTCTTGGCTTGATGCAGAGGGTAACCAATCAGGCGTTAGGTTCCGCCTTACCAACTTTGATGGGTCAGTTTGACAGTTTTAAGTAATTCCAGGAAGCACTCAACGCAGGACCATGCAAATGTAAATGTAAATAGTGAAATTATTATATATGTATTTTACATAAAATGAATCGGTATTTGAATTAATTGGAACATTTAATAACACATTTATGTATTTAATTCTAATTTTGAATTAATTAATGACACATTTAAGTAATTATTTAATGGTGTATTTATTTATTTAATTGTATACTTTTAGTCCTCCATACACATCTAACCCACTCAGTCTCATTAAATGTCCTATGTTCAAAATGCTATTACATAAAATACAATAACTTCTACATTATGTTACTATAGTCAATACGATGATGATCATTCCACATAATGTCCTAGTAATGGCAATGTTGACATATGCATAATACATTTAATTTTAGGCCATTAGTCTGCATAAGAAAAGCTTTATTTCTCATCTTTGTTACATTATTATTGAGTATTGAGTGTCATAGGTGTCTACAAAAGTGTGACACTTCCAAAAAGTGCAACAATGTGCCTAAAACAGAAAAAATAGATGTCATCATCATCATACCCAGAGCAGTAGCTGGCTGGACAAATGGTGCAAAGACGACTAGAAAAAAACGATGTCAAATCATGACGTTAGTTTGTGAATTTCGGTCGGAAAAGTCGGGCTCTAGAAAGATACCGAAGTTTCCGACTGGAATTCGAAGTTGGATGACCGTTCAAAAGCGATTTTTTCCCAGTTCGGAGTTCACAGCTGTCTTGACCAAAATGAAGTCGGACCTGTCGGAGATTTCTAAGTTTCCAGTTCCCCTAGTTACAATACCTCTCTGGCTAAGCACTGTTAAGTCGGAATACCTCTAATGCTCGTTTCAAAACAACTGGGAACTCGAAATGTCGACTTCTGACTTCAAAGTGCGTTCAAGACAACTGGGAACTCAGAAAAAACGAGGCTCCGACTAAGATCTTTTGAATGGTTATCCAACTCAGAATTCCATGTATCGAGAACTTGGGCCTCTTGTGCTTTCAAGACAACTGGGAACAAAAAAATAATGAGGTCAAATAATGACGTCAGTGATCTTCAGGTCGGAAAGTCAGAGCTGTAGAAAGAGTTTTCGATTTCGAATTCCAGAGTTGGATGACCGTTCAAAAAGATTTTCCCAGTCGAGCTCGTTTTTTCAGAGTTCCCAGTTGTCTTGAACGCACTGAAGTCAGGAAGTTGGAGATTTCCGGGTGAGGCACTAGAAAAGTCTGCAGCACCCAGCCTCACCCTACTGGACTCGGGAAATCAAATGTCTACTGTTTTGCAGATAATCTGCTACTTCTTTCCCTAACTAAGGAGGGCCGACAGCAGAGCACCTATATATTCTGCACAGATTCTGTCAGACTTGGGGCCCCTGACAGTGAATCTCAGTAAGACAGAAATAATGGTGTTCCAAAAAGGTCCAGTAGCCAGGACAACAAATACAAATTCTATCCACAACTGCCCTAGAGCAGTGGTTCCCAACCAGGTGTACCTAGAGACCCCTGGGGGGTAACTGACCTATCCACAGGGGTACTTGAGAATACTCATTGAGACCATAGGCCTACTGGGTAAAATGCAATTCCCCTCTATGGTTATGAGGTCTGGTTCCACTACCCAACCAATAATTCACAAATGAGACAAACACCCAATTGAGACTTTGCATGCAGCATGTTCTGAAAAGATACTTTGTGTACAACGCAAAATCACAAACAATGCATGCAGAGCCAATTAGAACTATACCCGCTAGTTATCAAAATCCAAAAGAGCTGTTAAGTTCTACGAAGCAATGCTCCCACACATTTCACCACAAAGCCCTCATCTACAAAGAGATGGACCTCACAGAAGAGTCCCCCTCAAGCTGGTTCTGGGGCTCTGTTCACAAACACAAATAGACCCCACAGAACCCAGGACAGCAACACAATTAGACTCCAAACAAATTGTAGAGAAAGCAAAAAGATAACTATTTGACACACTGGAAAGAACAACCAAAAAAATGGAGCAAATTGGAACTCTATCTGGCTCCTAAACAGAGAGTACACAGTGGTAGAATCCTGACCACCGTGACTGACCGAAAATTAAGAAAATCCTTGAATATGTACAGACACAGTGAGCATAGCCTTGCTATTGAGAGAGCCCGCCATAGGCAGACTTGGCTCGAGGAAGAAGGGCTGTGTGTCCCACTGCCCCACAATTTTAGGGTGAAACCTGAGCCTGCACTTCCTAACCTCCTGCCAAATGTATGACCACATTAGATACATTTGCCACAGATCACACAGACCCACAAAGAGTTCGAAAACAAATCAAGCATTGATAAACTCCCATATCTGTTAGGCGCGAAATACAGCAGTGTGCAATCAAAGCAGCAAGGATTCCATCCTTGTCGGCTGGCTAAGGAGTATCAGTGTCTCTGAGGGTCTTTGGCCTGGTTTACTAACTAACTCTCTCAAAGAGTGCAAGTTGTATAAAGTCAGAACATCTGCAATCCCAGCCACTGCCTGTCACCAAGGGAGTACCCCAAGGCTCGATCCTAGGCCCTACACTCTTCTCAATTTACATCAACAATATAGCTCAGGCAGTAGGAAGCTCACTCATCCATTTATATGCAGATGATACAGTCTTATACTCATCTGGCCCTTCCCAGATTTTGTGCTAAACGCTCTACAACAAAAGCTTTCTTAGTGTCCAACAAGCTTTCTCTGCCCTTAACCTTGTTCCCCTGAACACCTCCAAAACAAAGGTCATGTGGTTTGGTAAGAATGCCCCCTCTCCCCAACCGGTGTGATTACTACCTCTGAGGGTTTGGGAGCTTGAAGTAGTCACCTCATACAAGTATTTGGGAGTATGGCTAGACAGTACACTGCCTTCTCTCAGCACATATTAAAGCTGCAGGCGTAAGGTTAAATCTAGACTTGGTTTCCTCCTATCGTAATCGCTTCTCTTTCACCACAGCTGCCAAACTAACCCTGATTCAGATGACCATCCTACCCATGCTAGATTACGGAGACGTAAATGTAGTAGATCGGCAGGTAAGGGTGCTCTCGAGACGGCTAGATGTTCTTTTACCATTCGGCCATCAGATTTGCCACCAATGCTCCTTATAGGACACATCACTGCCTCTCTCCTCTGTAAACTGGTCATCTCTGTGTACCCGTCGCAAGACCCACTGGTTGATGGTTATTTACAAAACCGTCTTAGGCCTCACTCCCCCTATCTGGAGAACCTGCTGCAGCCCTCTTCCTCCACGGGGTTCTCCCGAGTGGGCGCAGTGGTAAGCTGTGCCACTAGAGATCCTGGTTCGAATCCAGGCTCTGTCGTAGCCGGCCGCGACCGGGAGACCCATGGGGCGGCGCACAATTGGCCCAGCGTCGTCCAGGGTAGGGAGGGAATGGCCGGCAGGGATGTACTCAGTTGGTAGAGCATGGCGTTTGCAACGCCAGGGGTTGTGGGTTCGATTCCCACGGGGGCCAGTATGAAAAATAAAAAATAATGTAATGCACTCTACTTAACTGTAGAGTCGCCTCTGGATAAGAGCGTCTGCTAAATGACTAAAATGTAATGTAAATGTAACATACAACACCCGTTCTGCCAGTCACATTCTGTTAAAGGTCCCCGAGCGCACACACTCCCTGGGTCGCTCCTCTTTCCAGTTCGCTGAAGCTGCGACTGGAACAAGCTGCAAAAAACACTCAAATTGCAGGGCAGTTTTATCTCCATCTCTTCATTCAAAGACTAAATCATGGACACTCTTACTGGCTGCTTCGCGTGATGTATTGTTGTCTCTACCCTTTGTGCTGTTGTCTGTGCCTAATAATGTTTGTACCATGTCTTGTGCTGCTGCCTGTTGTGTTGCTACCATGTTGTTTTCATGTTGGGTTGCTACCTTGCTGTGTTGTCGTGTGTTGCTGCCATGCTACTGTATGTGTTGTCTCTCTCTTGTTGTGATATGTATTTGATCCTATATTTATATTTATATATAAGTCCCCTGGAAGCCTTTTTGCCTTTTGGTAGGCGGTCATGTAAATAAGAATTTGTTCTTATTTAGATTGTAGGTAGTATTGTGAAGTTAGGTCTTATAGGTAGTTTACTCAGGTAGTTATTGTAGGTTATTGTAGGTAATTATTGCAGGTAATATTGTATTCGTTGCGGACCCTGAAGCACGAGCTAGCTTACCCATTACTTGGACCAACAGCTAGCCTAGCTAGCTAGCGGGTAGCTACTGGTAACTTTTAGCAACTGTGGTTAGTTGTTTCCAATGTTATTTCACGCTTAGAGTACCTGTGATTGAGCCAACTAGCTGCCACCATTCAGCTGTTTTCTAACCTCATTATCCGAGGCATTAACGTTGGGTGGTTGGTAGCTGCTGTAGTTAATTACAGCTACTGATTGCAGTCTGCCAGTTTGGCTTTATACATAGCTTGGGCTTTGTGTAAGGCTTGAAACTATGTTTTAGATTGTAGTTAGGGTATTATAGGTAGGCATCTGTGGGCTGTATATTATTAAAGTAGTATAGGTAGGCATCGTGGGCTGTTGTGGGTAGTTGTTGTGTAGTTATTGTAGGTTACTTTTTGTATTCGGCGGTGCCGGTGTAGCACGAAGCTAGCTAGCTAACTCACCTCCTGGATTAGCTGGCGAGTAGAAGCTAATTAGCAACGGTAGCAACTATAAACAAATCCTTTAGCCAGCTACATTCGTTTCGTAAGCGATGCCGTTTTTCAAACAAAGTCAACACAGCAGCCATTGCTAGCTAGCCAACACTACCAGCTGGCTGTACTGTAGTAGCTAAATTTCAATATCTTTGTGCTAGCTACCCAACGTTTAATCATTGCTGCGTTATGAAAGGTAAGCTGGCTTTTTATGGTGTTGAGTAAAGCGTAAACCATGTATTTAGATTGTAGGTAGGTATTGTAGTTAGGTATTATAGGTAGTTTACTCAGGTAGTTATTGTAGGTTATTGTAGGTAATTTTGTAGGTAAGTATTGTATTCGGCGGACCCATGGGTTAACCGAGCTAGCTTACCCACTACTTGGACCAACAAAGCTAGCTAGCTAGCTAGCGGGTAGCTACTGTTAACTTTAGCAACTGTGGTTAGTTGTTTCCAATGTTATTTCATGCTTAAGAGTACCTGTGATTAAGCCAGCTAGCTGCCACCATTCAGCTGTTTTTCTAACCTCATTATCCGAGGCATTAACGTTAGGTGGTTGGTAGCTGCTGTACTTAATTACAGCTACTGATAACAGTCTGCTGTAGTTTACAACAATTCTAATTTCTAAAGATGGAAGTTGGGGAGAGTTTTATTCGGGTGGTTCAGTGAAACAATTATAGTTTCTGAGGTGGAAGTTGGGAGAGATTATATTTTTTTTTGGTGAGGGGAGGCCTGCTCTCTCCTTTCCCAGATGTTTAGTTCATTTCATTCCGATCTTCTCTGCATTATTGTAGCCATCTGCTGCAGCCTGTCAACTATGTGCCTCTGCCTATCCCTGTTCTCTCCTCTTCGCACAGGCTACACAAACGCCTCACACCGCGTGGCTGCTGCCTCTCTAACCTGGTGGTCCCTGCACGCACACACACCTGAGTTCCAGGTCTCAGGCAGCCTCTGGAACTGCCGTTCTGCCGCCAACAAGGCTGACTTCATCCCAGCCTATGCTACCCTCCAGTCCCTCGACTTCCTGGCGCTGACCGGAAACATGGATTACCACTCAGAAAACACTGCTACTCCTACTGCTCTCTCCTCGTCTGACCATGTGTTCCCGCATACCCCGGGAGCATCTGGTCAGAGGGGTGGTGGCACAGGAATCCTCATCTCTCCCAAGTGGTCATTCTCAATTTTTCCCCTAACCCATCTGTCTATCTCCTCATTTGAATTCCACGCTGTCACAGTCACTAGCCCGGCTTTAAGCTTAATATCCTTTGGTCATCTATCGCCCTCTCAGGTTCCCTTGGAGAGTTCATCCAATGAGCTTGACGCCTTGATAAGTTCCTTTTTCCTGAGGATGGCTCACCCTTCACAGTTTTGGGGGATTTCAACCTCCCTACGTCTACATTTGACTCATTTCTCTCTGCCTCCTTCTTTCCACTCCTCTCCTCTTTTGACCTCACCCTCTCACCGTCCCCCCTACTCACAAGGCAGGCAATACGCTTGACTTCATCTTTACTAGATGTTGCTCTTCTACTAATCTCACTGCAACTCCCCCTCCATGTCTCCGACCACTACTTTGTATCCTTTTCTCTCTCGCTCTCCTCCAACACTACTCACTCTGCCCCTACACAGATGGTAACAGCTGCCACAACCTTCGCTCTCTCTCTCTCCTCACTACTCTCTCCTCTTTCCATCCTATCATCTCTTCCCTATGCTCAATCCTTCTCCCTTCAATCTCCTGATTCTGCCTCCTCAACCCTCCTCTCCTCCCTTTATGCATCCTTTGACTCCCTGTGTCCCCTATCCTCCCGGCGGCTCGGTCCTCCCCCTCCAGCTCCGTGGCTTGATGACTCATTGCGAGCTCACAGAACAGAGCTCCGGGCAGCGGAGCGGAAATGGAAGAAAACTAAACTCCCTAGCCGACCTGGCATCTTTTCACTCCCTCCTCTCTACATTTTCTTCATCTGTTTCTGCTGCTAAAGGCCACTTTCTACCACTCTAAATTCCAACATCTGCCTCTAACCCTGGAAGCTCTTTTGCCACATTCTCCTCACTGCTGAATCCTCCCCCCTCCTCCCTCTCTGTGGATGACTTCGTCAACCACTTTGAAAAGAAGGTTGACTGACACTCCGATCCTCGTTTGTTAAGTCTAATGACACTGCTGGTCCTGCTCACACTGCCCCTACCCTATGCTTTGACTTCTTTCTCCCTCTCTCTCCAGATAAAATCTTGCGACTAGTGACTGCAGGCCTTCGCCCAACACAACCTGTCCCGCTTGACCCCATCCCCTCCTCTCTTCTCCAGACCATCTCCGGTGACCTTCTCCCCTACCTCACCTCGCTGATCAACTCATCCCCTTGACCGCTGTCCATGTCCCTTCCATCTTCAGAGAGAGCGAGAGTTGCACCCCTTCTCAAAAAACCAACACTTTCGATCCAACTGATGTCAACAACTACAGACCAGTATCTTCTTTCTTTTCTTTCCAAAACTATTGAGCGTGCAGATCTTTAGCCAACTCTCTTTGCTATCTCTCTCAGAATGACCTTCTTGATCCAAACCAGTCAGGTTTCAGGACTGGTCATTCAACTGAGACTGCTCTTCTCTTGTGTCACGGAGGCTCTCCCGCACTGCTAAGGCTAAACTCTCTCTCCTCTGCTCTTATCCTTCTAGACCTGTCTCCCTTTGATACTGTGAACCATCAGATCCTCCTCTCCACCCTCTCCGAGCTGGGCATCTCCGTCCTACCTGACCGGTCGCTCCTACTGTCAAGTGGCGTGGCGAGCTGTCTCCGCACCACGTGCTCTCACCACTGGTGTGCCCCCAGGGCTCGGTTCTAGGCCCTCTCCTTTTCTCCCTATCACACCAAGTCACTTGTCTGTCATATCCTCACATGGCCTCTCCTATCATTGCTACGCTGACGATACACAACTAATTTTCTCCTTTCCCCCTTCTGATAACCAGTGGCGAATCGCATCTCTGCATTTCTGGCCGACATATCAGTATGGATGACGGATCACCACCTCAAGCTGAACCCTGGCAAGACGGAGCGCTCTTCCTCCCAGGGAAGGACTGCCCGTTCCATGATCTCGCCATCACGGTTGACAACTCCGTTTGTCCTCCTCCGAGTGCGGGAGCCTTGGCGTTACCCTGGACAACACCCTGTCGTTTCTCCACTTCAACATCAAGGCGGTGACCCGATCCTGCAGGTTCATGCTCTATAACATTCGGAGAGTACGACCACTCTGCCTTACAGGAAGCGGCACAGGTCCTAATCCAGGCACTTGTCATCTCCCGTCTGAATTACTGCAACTCGGCTGTTGGCTGGGCTCCCTGCCATGTGCCATTAAACCCCTACAACTCATCCAGAATGCCGCAGCCCGTCTGGTGTTCAACCTTCCCAAGTTCTCTCACGTCACCCCCTCCTCCAGCACACTCCACTGGCTTCCAGTTGAAGCTCGCATCCGTTACAAGACCATGGTGCTTGTGTAACAGGTCAAAGAATTACAGATTTTTGCAACCGTTCATTTTCTATTTTTTATTTTATTTTGTGAGTTGATTTCACCAAAATATTGTATTGTTCAGCATTTTGTGTAGTTTACAGATATTGGGAAAGAGTTTAATTGTGTAAGTGCGCCCTCTAGAGTTGGTTTGGTTATATGCGGAGGGAGGTCATGCTTTTCTCAGTCTGCATTGTATTCGCTGGGAGGTACGTGTTCACTTGACGTGACATAAACTTGATATACCTGTTAAAACTAAACGTTTCAGTGCACATAGTAACTTGTATGTATATTATATGATGAGTGTACGTACTATTTAATCAAGCTGTGTCGTGGAATTTAGACATTTTTGAGAGTTGATGAAATTGCTAACTTAGCTAACCTCGTGTTCTGTTTAGCTGTAAGTTAGCAATCATCGTTCTATCCTCTTGTGATGGAGCCCACGTTGTTCTTTTTTATGTTAGGCGGATTCTGGTCGAGGGGTAGAGTTTCGAACATTTTCTCTCTTTGATGTTGAACAGGTATGTATTCCCTATATCAGGTTTAAAATGTGTTCATTTAAAATGTTTTCATGTATTGATTAGTGTTTAATGGCACTGAAAAGCTCAAATGTGAAGGATTACATGTTGTTCGTGCATATTACTGTATGTACTACCTATTTGAAAGATGGTTTATGTCATGTTGCAAGTATTATGTAAAGGCTAAAAGCTCAGAGTTTTGGGCAGAGATAACATGAATATGACTACATAAGATCACCAGATGCAATGTTTATTTCCAATGATGTTGTATTTTATTCCTTGTATTTTGAATGTGATTATACTGAGTCTGCATTGTATTCGGCTGGGAGAGGCGGATTCTGGTCGAGGTAGAGTTTTGAACATTTTCTCTCTTTGATGTTGAACAGATTGAGAGAGTTGTACACAATAAAGTGCCTTCGAGTACGCCAGTGTGTTGGTCTTCAGTGCACGGAACACAACGCAGTAGTCGGCGAACGAGCAGGACCGCGCCGGGAAGCTACATTGGTGCCGTGTCCCGGATTATCTTGCCGAATCATCGCCAGGGTGATCGCCGGTGGTTGCTGTGGCAGTGAGTGAACCTCTTCGGAATGTTACGAGTATAAGGGTAAACATTAATGTGTAAATTGGCTCTTAATTGCTTACCTCGCCTACTTCTATCTTGACGTACAATTTTTTTTCTTCATATTCATATGTTCTAGTGATTCACATATCATTACCATAGTCTATTACAACTTTCTATTAAAAAAAAAAAAAAAAATGGCTGATGGCAAGGATGTGCAGACACCATTTAGTGTTGGGGATGCTGCAGACACTTGCAAGCAGCGTTAGTTCAGTGGGCTGTCCTGCATTTTCATACACTCACACCCAAACAGATGAACATTCTCCACGTCAGCCCAGTGTCTAGTTCAGCATGTGAGTTCTGCAGACCTAGGGAGTCTCATCACACCGTTACTCATGAAATAGGAGAGAACATTACTAGCCAATTACAGATCTATTAGTAGTGCAGATAACCAACCACTCTACGCCTAGCCTGAACTTAGGATATGGACAGTCTGATTTGAACATGAGCAGGAGTAAAGTTAGTCTGAAGACCAGATGTCGAGCCCGTACTTCAGGGTGATGGAACAGACAAACACACAGTACATGAGTGGGAAGAGATTAAGCGTTTACCTGAATAAGAGGGTGTACACCCAAGAGCACTCCCAGGAGATAATGTCAGAGACTAATGGGAAAGGCTAGAGACATTGTTAAAGTTACCCTACGCAGTATCTTGCCATCGCTGCAAAGCCAGCTGAGAACTCCGAGCTCGTCTTTGATATTCTGAAACAACATTTCAGTGAGTTAACCTCTCCTCTATGCCTTTAGCAGATTTCTATAACACACTTCACTCTGGCTGGAGCAAAGTCCATGGACTGTTGGATACGCTTGAACAAGGCTGTGGTGTCGCAGATGAGTGTCTCGAGAGCAGGACGTAACATTGAGGACCCCTCTCACGAAGTCACAATGATACTGGTGAAACACTGTCCCGACCCCGCTCTTGCAAGTGTCCTAAAGTGCAAAACAGCTGAAAAGTGGACAGGCAAATGAGATTCATTAACACCTCGTTGAACATCAGAGAGAGGCTAGAACAAATGTGGTCCAAGCCAAATCTTATCGGCCAAAGAACGATTGGTGCAAGGCATGCTCAGGCATTAACCCGAGACAGTCGCTACTGAAAACCCAACAGACCTTACTGGTTTACCCAAAGGCAATGGGGCTTCCATTCTCTCCTCAGACAGAGAGCATCTGCATGCAGTCTCTCATTGGCTTGCTGGACCGTGTGCTAGAGCAGACGGCACACACAACAGCAGTCGTGTCCACCAGGGCAGGGGCCAGCAGCCATTGTTCAGAGTAAATGTAAAGTCTGTCAGTCGCCGAACATTCAACTACTGCACACTGTGTGACAGCGAACCTCTGCTTATGGGCTGTTACAAGCCCGGCCACTGGAAGAGAGAGATGCCAACAGCGCCGCCATTAACGTCAGCCACAAAGTTGCGCACACACCACCTAACTCTGAGCAAGTTGGGGCCCAGTTTAAAACTAGATAGCTCACATACGGAAAGGGGATGTGTGGCGTTGAAGATTCAACCCTTGAAGAAAGTGAAGAATTGAAGGAGATGTCGATGTCAATGTCTGTAAAGCAATGTCTGATAATTGCACGGGTAATTGTTCAGAATATTCACAGAGTTGAGAGCGTTCAGTGAGTTATTTCACGCACCGGTACGTTAATGGCTGTCTCAGTTGCAAGGGCTCCTCGTTACAGGCTCAATGCCTGCACGATAAGTGAAGAGGCAGAGCAGAGACTACTATCGGATAGCGTCTTGACCCCCACATCAAGAACTCTCACAGCATATCATCCTTGTTGGCTGTGGAGGAGTACAAGTGCGCCCCTAAGTGCATAAGCATGGAACTAAGTCTGTATGGGGTAAAGTGCATGGTCCCTTCTGGTGATCACTGGTCAGGAAAGACGATATAATGTAGGCACCAACATGTTGAAACGTGTACTGCATCAGCTGGGCGAGAACAGTTATTGGACACTTATCTCGAGCACAAGGGTCTCCAGATGGCGAACAGTTTCTAGAAAATGATGACCAGTCTCACCAAGATGGAGGGTGAAGATGTCCCAGGAGAAAGTAGGGACAGTGAAGCTAACTCAGGCGGTGACTCTCCTTCCAACCAAGAGTACCTGCTGTGGGAAGACTGCCAAGTAATATACCCAAGTCACCTGGGAGTACGAGTTATGGTGGAGCCTACACCTCCAGTGTGTGCCTGGGGGCATTATGGTGCGGAGAGTGGTAACACCGTTATAAGAAGATGCTGACTCCCATGAAAGTCACTAATATCTCAACCAACCACTCACACTGAAAAGAACGCAACTTGCGACGTCTCTACTTGTGTTGCAGCTGAAGATCTCACACTGTTCGGGTTCCTGTCAGAGTGATGCTGGCTCTGTTGGAGTGACTCATGTGAAACAGGGGCGACAACGGTGACCTGAAAGACAGACTGCAGAAGTCTGTCTAGGAAATGTCGACATTATCATTGTGAGGCACCCCTCCCCAATCCAACTTGTGACATTGCTGGAAAATATCAGATATATTTTCAAAGCATAATCTTGACTGTAAAGCAAGGGCTTTGCCCACTCAGATCCACGCCTCACTGCTACCGTCCCTTCCTCTTCCATATCGCAGAGTGCCGCCCAGCTCCCACTATCAAAAGCTGCGCCAAGTTCTCACCAGATGGAGGAACAGGAAATCATACGAAATCAATGAGTAATATCATTCTCCTCTCGTGATGGTTTGGAAGAAAAATGGCACCTCCGGATCATGCACAGACTTTCGATGCTAATCAAATATCAAAGGATGCTCATCCTTTGCCCCATCAATCGGACTGCTTGGCTCCCTTGCGATAATGTCTGTCTTCCGCTGCCCATGACCTCACGTCTGGATTTTATAACTTGCCCATGCATGAGGGGAGGACAATTTATACCGCCTTCCACAACACCATTAGGCCTGCAGGTATAACAGAATCAAGGGGGCTTTGCAACAGTCCAGCGTCCTTCATGAGATGATATTATCTTTGGCATCTTAACTTCACTTTTGCTATAGATGATCTCTTGATATTTGCCCCCAATAACAGCAGCCCTCAACGATTAGGGGTTGTTTTCCAGAGGCTACGGGAGGCACAATCTAAAGTTGAGTCCAAAAAATGCCATCTGTTGCGAGATCTGTAAGTTTCTCGGACACGTCGTTGACAGTGGCCGTGTGTGCTGTTACCCAGAGAAGGTCGAGTCATCACCAAAATTCAAAAGGACTTGATGAAGATGATGGCTGCACTCCTTCAGTTCGCAGAGTGAAGTGGTTCCTGGGGATTATTTTATTACCACACTACCATACCATTGCTCTTCCATCGCAAAACCCTGTTTGCTCTCACAGCTGGCCAAGCGGAGAGGAACGAAGTACAGTCAGAATGCGGGAGTCTACAAAGCTCAAACCTACATTGACCCAATTACTATTCCTTTCCCGGCCTTAAAAGCTCCTATTGTTTCACTTACCATCCAACTTTACTAAGCCCTTGGTTCTGTCCATTGATCGTCTCTTAATGGCCTTGGGGCGGTTCTGTCCCATACCAGAAGGAGAACACACCTTATCCCTTTGCCACACAACCCTCACTGGCTCACAAAAGAGGTATCCTGCTCACCGACTGGAGTTCTTGGCGCTCAAATGGAGTGTTTGTGAAAAATTCAGCCACTGGTTGAAAGTCCACACTTTTACAGTGTGACCAACAATAATCTTTACCTATATAATAACCAACAATTATCTTCACAGTTAGCAAACTTTCCCCCTACACCTTCATATCAAACACACATTCCTGGGGTAAAAACATTGTGGCAGATCCCTGAGTAGAATCCGTTTGCTAAATCAGTGAGCCAAAGGTTGAAGTCAGTAGAGCCCTATGGAGTCTTTTCCGAGGCGTGAGAGAACAAGGAGAAAGTCCAAGATCTCTTCCGGATAACCCAGTCTCAGGCACATGATGCAGGGTGCTGTGTAACTATGACCCCACTCCAAGACAGGCTGTCCGGCAGTCAAACCCTCTCATGTGAAATCTGCTTGTGAAGCTCATGTAGAGTGGGAGGGGAGCAAATAAAGCAACACAGTTTCTCAATGCTCTTCCCCAGGCGGTTCCCTCAAACAACACACTTCCAGCCCTCTCCATCGGCGAGCTGAGGCACAGCCAGAAATAACAGTTATCCGGGAAGTCCTCCACTCATTCAGAGGGGTGAGGCCACCACCTAGCGGGGGGGAGTTATCTTTGCCCCCGGTCACCATCTAAAAGTCCGTCCCTATATAGGTAACCAAAACCCATTAAGCAGAGAGAAGAGGTATCAGTTTGTGCTCCTGCTGGCCAGTAAGCTCTCGCTGGTGTGCATATTTGTGGGCATCAAGGGCAACTAACACACACCTCCCCGAATTTCTCCTGACCCAAAGTAACATCAAAATATGTAAATGCTACCACTGTATCCTTGCAAAGACCCCTGAACCAGCTGCCCAGCTCCCTTTGAAGCATTCGCACACCACCCATGCTTTCATTATTTTTGGAGTCCGGGCTAATCTGCGATGTTTATCATAACAACCACTTTAAAAATTGCTCATCCTTTCCCTACGTAAGGCCAAACTGCAAACAAATAGCAAAGAAGTTATGGGGATAACTATTCTGCATCCTACGTTTCCCAGCCAATACATCTGATCAAGGGGCCAATTTTGAAAGCAAAGCTCATAGCTAAACTCCTCAGCCTCACAGGGATTAAAAAACACACCACAGCATAACCATCCCATGGAAATGGGCAAACCCGAAGTTCAATAGGACACTTGGCAGTATGTTGCGTGCCCTACCCCATGACTCTAAGCAACACTGGGCCCAACAGATACAGGGCTTTACTTTTGCGTATAATCCACCCTCATGAAACAACTGGATATCTCCATTTCTATTTATGTTGCCGAGTGCCCAACTCCCAGTAGACACTGATCTTCAAACAAGTCTTGAGGGGGATCCAGTCGTGGTGAGATTATAAGACCTATGCAGAGAAACTATGGTAACCTCCATGTGGCTGCCACATAGCTCAGCATGCGAGAAAAGGACAGCAACATCAAGCTGACGGCTCCACAACAAGAGTTACGTAACCCACTTGAACGTTAGCGACCGGTTTTGTTAGCTAATAAACAGAGAGGAGGAGTTAGCGGATAAGTGAACACTATTATACCATCTATACACCCTCAGACTCACGTTTACAAAAAGTCAAGAGACGAAAGTGGGAAAACAAAAGTTATTCATCGAAATTTGATGTTGGAGCTGTAAACTTCTTGCCCATGCCAGAATAAGCGATGAAGAGGGCAATGGAGCTGCCTCGGGATGTGGCCAGTGAGTTTCAGCCTCCTTCTGTTGATGCTTTGAGTGGCTCTGCTCATACGCCGTACATGTTCGTGGTTAAACGCATCCTCTACTCTGAGTCTATTGGAGAAGCTGATGAGTCTGAGATGGAGAATGAGACGCCCCGCTCTCTGTCCAGGAGGTCTGTTCAGCTGCCCCCCACGGGGGCCCAGTCTGAGAAGAGGTCAGAGGCCAAGGGGAAAATGAATGCTCACCTGTGGGAACTTGTCTTCAGTACCCCCTGATTTGCACATACTACACTACTCTGTTGCCCCAGTTGATGTTCCTGACTTAGATGAGACAGGGTCTGGGACTCAATTCACCTGTTACACTGATTGATATCAATACCCTCCCAATACAAGGGTTTGAAAGTCAGGTTGTCAAACACATTTACTGGCAGGGTTGTTAAGGCAGTCGATCCATGATAAGAACATGGTGCAAAAACCCACTCACCAGGGGTTTTGTTACAGGAGTCAGGAGGTCACTGTCTTTCCGTTCTTTATTTTAATACATTTTTGGAATGAGATATTTTTCTTTATTACCATATATACCTGTCATAGATGTTTCATAATGGAGGAAAGTGTTCCAAGATTTCATACTATGATGTATAAGGCATCATATTCACTAGAGAGGGGCATATGATCATTGTTTTTCTTTTAACTTACTTTGTAAGTAGCTTTCTACCTGTATATGGGAAATGGAGTCCCGGGCTATCTTGACCAAGTGGACAAGAGTTTTATTCTATATTTTTTGGTTATTTTCCACCCTCGAGTGTGGGATTTTGGTGAAATTAAAGAGGGTGAATGTAACAGTCAAAGAATTACAGATTTTTGCAGTTCATTTTCTATTTTTTATTTTATTTTGTGAGTTGATTTCACAAAATATTATAATTATTCAGCATTTTGTGTTATTTACGGAGTATTGGGAGAGTTTAATTGCTGTAAGTGCGCCCTCTAGGGTTGGTTTGGTTATATGCGGAGGAGGTCATGCTTTTCTCATCTGCATTTTTCTGGTCTTTCCTTCGGCGTACATACTTGATATACCTTTACTACGTTTCAGTCACATTTATTTATTATATTATATGATATTTTACATTTAAATCAAGTGTGTCATTAATTTAGACATTTTTGAGTCTGAGATTCTAACTTAGCTAACTCTTGTTCTGTTTGCTGTAAGTTACAATCACTCTTCCTCTTGTGGCCTTGTTCTTTTTTATTGCTTTTTACATTTTCTCTCTTTGATGTTAACATATTATTCCCTATATCAGTTAAAAATGTGTTCATTTAAAAAAAATGTTTTTCATGTATTGATTAGTGTTTAATGGCACTGAAAGCTCCAAAATTGAATTCTTTTGTGCATATTACTTATACTACTATTTGAGATGTTTATGTCATGTTAGTATTATGTAAGGCTCAAGCTTCAGTTTTTTGCATTAAAACATATAAATTTTTTTTTTTTTAATGATGTTTATTTTATTCTTTATTTTTAATATATCCTGATCTTTTTTGTTCGAGGCGGATTCTGGTGGGTGTTTTTATTTTCTTCTTTGATGTTATCGTTAAGTTTACACAATAACTTCATCAGTGATGTTGTCTTCAGTGCACGAACACAACCGTAGTCGAAGCACGAGCAGACCCCGCGCCGTACACTTGCCTATGACAGTGAGAGAGCGGCACCTCCTACCTTCAGGCTCTGATCAGTCCCTACACCCAAGCGAGGCGTTGCGTTCATCCACCTCTGGCCTGCTGCTCCCTTCCTCTTTGGAAGCTTATAGTTCCCGCTCAGCCCAGTCAAAACTGCTTCTCTGCTCTGGCACCCCAATGATGAACAGCTTCCTCACAGCCAGCATGCGTCACTCACCCCCTCCCGGAGACATTTAAACCCCACCTCTTTTGGAATACCTACAGGATAGGATAATAATCCTTCTAGCATTTTGTAAAGGTGGTGAATGCACCAATTTTTAAATCCTCTGATAAGGCTCTGCTAAATACTTAAATTAAATGTAAATGTTCTTAGCATGACTTACACTAGTTCAATAAAAGTTAAATTAAAATTAAAAAGGCTTATGGCCCATTCCAT
>NW_025538433.1:0-19605 GCF_020615455.1 Coregonus clupeaformis | reverse complement strand
AGTTAAGGATACTATAGTCACCACGTTTCACATTGGATTTATTAACGACAAAAAGGTACGACCTCTTTTTAATTATAGTGCTGCACTGCACTTTACAAACAAGGTTGTTAGCTAGCTAGCTAACATTAGCTCTGTTCCAACGTTAAACCAACTCTGTAGTTCCGATAAGCCGACAGAGAAGCAGACGGCCTGACCGATAAAGGACAGAGAAGCAGACGGCCTGACCGATAAGCCGACAGAGAAGCAGACGGCCTGACCATTAAGTTGACAGAAAAGCAGACGGCCTGACAGATAAGCTGACAGAGAAGCAGACGGCCGGACAGATAAGCAGACAGAGAAGCAGAGTTCAGGACTGCTCTGAACCAAGTAATGGAGGCCATAGAGGATAATGATGAAACTGGAGATGATCCGTACAGAGTTCAGGACTGCTCTGAACCAAGTTATGGAGGCCATAGAGGATAATGGTGAAACTGGAGATGATCCGTACAGAGTTCAGGACTGCTCTGAACCAAGTTATGGAGGCCATAGAGGATAATGGTGGAACTGGAGATGATCCGTACAGAGTTCAGGACTGCTCTGAACCAAGTTATGGAGGCCATAGAGGATAATGGTGAAACTGGAGATGATCCGTACAGAGTTCAGGACTGCTCTGAACCAGGTTATGGAGGCCATAGAGGATAATGGTGAAACTGGAGATGATCCGTACAGAGTTCAGGACTGCTCTGAACCAAGTTATGGAGGCCATAGAGGATAATGGTGAAACTGGAGATGATCCGTACAGAGTTCAGGACTGCTCTGAACCAAGTTATGGAGGCCATAGAGGATAATGGCCTTTTTACTTCACTTTAATCCAGTCGGTCAATATAGCTAAATGATTGTGCTAGTAAAAAAGGAATGTAGTAGGGAGTCGACGTTAAACCGGCATTTTGATCATTTGTTTATGGAAAATAATGACCAGTTTGTGTTATTTTGACTTCCAGGAATGGAAATCTTTGCCAGTGGGTGTGCGTGTGGAAACTACCTGCTCCTCCCCTCTGAAGCATAGGTTACTGTATCCTACTGACAACGTTACAAGCATGATTCAGAAATTAGGGAGATATTTTTAATTTGAGAAGAATGGATGAACTTTTTCAATGCTAGTTAAGGATACTATAGTCACCACGTTTCACATTGGATTTATTAACGACAAAAAGGTAAGACCTGTTTTTAATTCTAGTGTTGCACTGCACTGCACAAACAAGGTTGTTAGCTAGCTAGCTAACATCTGCTCTGTTCCAACGTTAAGGGTCATTCTACAGATTCGGTGACATTTCAGTATTGTCAGTGTCCCAAGATGTACTAGTGTTATAACTTGTCAGAACATTTATCAAACTACACTTAAATTACAACATTTCAAAGTTTTACATGTTTTTAATATGGAGTAGAGAATATGATTTTAAACAGAGATGAATTTCAATACTTATATGTTTGCTTTTCTTAGGAGTATTAAGAATTTCGCCTGTTCCTATTGACCATCATGCAAATGGCGTGACTCATTTTGAGTACACAGTGTTAAATAATAATGCTTTTTTTTGTTAAATTAATTCTATATGCCCCCTTATTATGCATAATCCATTTTCTCAGCATAAGACATTTTATTTTCTGAGAAATTCAGGCTTTTACCCCTGTCCTTGTATTTCTTTCAACCCCGTAACGCAACAATACCCCCACTCACAATTAAATAATGGTTTGATCCTGTGGACATAATTTATGAGGAAGTGACATCATACAAGTCTTCAGAGAAGCCTGGTGTGACAAGTGGTAAGCTGCTCTCTCACTTTTTATAAATATTTCATGTTTTTTAAGCACATATGGGCTTTGTCAATCTCAGGTATTCAACTCTGTTGGGGGGATTCATAGTTAAGATTTTACCAATAATTGTTTTTATAGCTATGAAGTATAACAATGTCTTTTGTTGAATAAGGCCATGTGGCACACTGCTAGCTGCTAGCATCCCGAATTAGCAACAGATTAGCACAAAATCTTCAACCACCCTGTCACATTCAACCCCATCACATTTTTCAATGTTACGGGGGTTGAATGGCTGTTACAGGGTTGAATAGCTGTTCAATCTTAGCAATATTTAATGTATATTGCTTAATACCAATCATATTTTCTTGTTGAATGTTTGTTGTTTACGGTTTTACAGTATCAACTAAAAGTACGAGGAATTTTTTGAAAATAATAACTTTAAAAAAGTGACAATTAATTTGTTCTCTCTCCTATATACATTGACATATTTAGGAGTATTATCTGCAAGTTCATGTTCATTTTACTACATAGTGATTAAAAGGATACAATATTTAGTCTTGAAGAGTAAGCAGGTCATTGACTTGACCTTGACCTACAATTTCAGATTCAACAATGGAAAAAACAGCAGCAGAAAGGAAACACACATAGAGGGGAAGGTGAGGGACATCCGCGCGCCGGTGGTCAGGTAATTCTCCTGGACATGGGAAGGGAGCACTAGATGGGTGTTGGTGCAACCCCAAAAAGAACCGCAGACAGGCTGATAAGTCAAGGATGTGACATCCCAAATGCTCATACTCTGTACAGGGTCTTAGAGGAGAACAACACTGCCATCAAGCTTTACTTCATTGAAGACGAGGCCATCGAGAAAGCCGTCCAAGGTATGCCAGCCAATTTGCCAGTAGTTCCATCCACAATGCGGATCCACCAAGTTGTTTGTGTGGCTGCAAGGCAAATTGCCTACCGTGATGTAAGCTGTATGTGCACAGTCCACAACAAGAAATTGGAATGCCAGTGTTTCAATACACAACATTTCACATTTACCCCTAAAGTTACATCAGTCGTGTCACAGAGGGAGGTTGATTGGGCAAATCCAGACATATGCGGGAAATGGTGCGTGGCCAAATATGCTGACGATTTCTATCCCGGAATAATTCTAGCCACAGATGAATCCCATGTGCAGGTCAAATGCATGTGCTGTGCTGGACAAATAGGTACTTCTGGCCACTTCTTGATGATATCCTGTGGTATCCATTTGAGGACATCTTGGAACACATTGATCCCCCTAAACCGGTGACTTCTAGGCACATGGAAATACAGAAGGAAGTGTGGGCTAGGGCTCTCTCAGTAAAAATGGTGAACAAACTGTAGGCTTACCTATAGGTTATTAATGTTAAGATGTTTGCTTAATGTTCAAACATTCAAACAACACAGACATTCCTGCCATTACTCTGGATATTTCTATGAAATCAATGAAAATGTTGTAACTGTTGTTAGTTTATTAATGTGTTTTTAATCTGTCTAGATTTCATCTTGATTGTTTAAACTTTTTAAAAGCTATGTTGACAGTAGTTTAAAATGTTAAAAAATGGCAACATGTGACCTATATAGGTTATCAATGTTAAGATGTTTGCTCAATGTTCAAACAGACTCCTGCCATTATCAGATGGATATTTTTATGAAATCAATGAGATGTTGTTACTGTTATTAGTTCATTAATGTGTTTTACTCTGTCTAGCTTTCATCTAGATTCTTTAGATTTTAAAAGCTATGTTGACAGTAGGTTTAAAAATGTTTAAAATGTTTAAAAAATGGCAACATGTTAGTGATCTCAAAAGATAAGACACGTGATGCTTTTCACTCAACCCTGTTACATGATTTTCAACCCTGTTGCGGTGCATTCATCCCTGTTACGAGATTATTTTTTTACATTTTTGTATTAAATACACAAATATAGCATCAATAGTGTTTTTATTGTGTTATTAAATCAGGGTAAATAAGGCTATTTCAATTTTGTCAGGAATTACGCAGCATTCTTGCACATTTCTTGCGAAAATGTGGAGTTAGATTAGAAATTTCTTCATCGTAAACTGGAAAGGATGGTGCTGGTCAGTTTTTCTTGATTTTCTCTTTAATTACAATATGCCATTATTTACAAGGGACATCTAAACTGTGAGATTATGCCAGAAGCTGATCTCAAGCTTATTGGAAAAATGAATAGTTGAATAACAAAATGACTGTGACGGGGTTGAATTAAATTGGGACTTGTTTGAGAAAATAATACAGAATAATAACTTAATACTCTACATTGAGATGGGAAAAGGTATTTTCTATCAAGTACACACATTACTTTGTCACATCAAATAAAAAAAAGCTTAAGATTTTAATGTTCATTGTTTCATCCTCCTCAATCACAAAAGGCACCGAATCTGTAGAATGACCCTTAAACCAACTCTGAAGTTCAAAGACATTCAAAGTTCCTCCATAGAAGTCACTCCTCCGTAGGTATAATTCTGTGGGCCTAATTCAGATAATGCAGGTCATAACACGATGCCCAGCTCTTCAATGCAAGCATCCTCTAACGAGCTCTCCTCACCCGCAAAATGTCGCGCCCTACACTGTGATTGGCAGCACAGTTTGCTCTTAATGATTTTCCTATACAGATACTCTGTGGTTGTCACGAGAATTTTGTTATCTCAATGGTTGAAGTCAAACACTTCTTAAATCTTTGAATAATTCCCAGAGGTATAAATCTCTAGTTTAAATAAATTAAACAGACCCCTTACTGCAATGGTCATTCTTTATTCATTGAGAGCTCTGAAAATCATACAATGCACAACGTTTTGTATACCTCTACTACGCCCCTAAGTGGGCCAATGAGAAAGCTCCTAGCCCATATTTAGGCAACTGTCATATTTCTCTGTTAGCTTGCACAGCAACCTATTGTTTCTTCCTGGATCTATTTCACACTGGTTTCAGAAGACACAAATACTCTGTTGCTGGGCAAATATGCATCTTATACAGGCACATACGGTGGGGACATGTTTCTCAGTGTCTAGTTTCACATCCTGTTTTCTGTTATTGGTTTCACAGTTGCATTCTGCTTGCATAGATATAAAAATTAGCCAAAGCCCTCGTTTTACTTCTAACTAAGCTAAACACATTATCAGATTGTAATTTTATGATTCTAACACATTTCACAAAGAATCGGAGTGTAATAATTAGTCATTACCAAATTATTCTATCAGTGGTGTACTAGTGTATTTATTCTCCCACTTGGATGTCACTTCCAGAAGCTTTAAATTGAGGGCCAGGTTGTCAGGATGGGTAATGTATTGTACACATTAATTACAAGTACTCCTAAAGATACACTTCATTTTAACTAGCTAAATCCTGTGTAACAACTAGTAATTACATTGTACTTGGCTAACATTACATGTACTATGCTTTGAAATAGGGTCTTATTCTTCATCTGGGACTTGTATTTATTATGGATCCCCTTTACACTTCCTGGGATCCAGCAAAATTAAGGCAGTTCATAAAAAACATTTTAAATTCACAGATTTCACAACACACTGTGTGCCCTCAGGCCCCTACTCCACCACTACCACATATCTACAGTACACAAATCCATGTGTACGTGTGTGTATAGTGCGTATGTTATCGTGTGTGTGTGTATGCATGTGTCTGCACCTATGTTTGTGTTGCTTCACAGTCCCCGCTGTTCGATAAGGTGTTTTTTAAATCTAATTGTACTACTTGCATCGGTTACTTGATGTGGAATTGTCAAGTTCTGCGTGATTTCTGGCTGACCACAGCTCTGCCCAAACTTGAAAACGGCTTTATCCTTGATGAACGCAAAGGATAACTCAAAACTGTTCACTTTATGATTTTTTATTGTCATAAAGATGGAACAGAATAGGTTGATAACCTTCAAAACACACAAACAAAACCCCATGGATTAGTTACAAATAACTCTCAATTCCACTTTCTCAAAAATAAGCATAAACTAATGTTACTGAATCCTCAAACCTAACCAAACAATCATTTCATCATTTAGATTAACATAGGATCATTGCAAGTTAATAATTAAATATCAATATCCTAATTAAACATTTAACAATACACATGATTATAGTAAGGTTACTGTCAAGTTCTACGTTCACATAATGAAGTCTTCACTATTTAATTAAATTAATAATTGCATTGTATGTTACAACCAAACCAAAAGGGCATATAGAAGCATGAATTCACAACACATTCTGTCCTACCAGTTGCGTCTTTGGATGATCAGGAGCTGTGGTCATTGGTATCTCTTCTCAGGAATGAGTGAGAGCCAAGTAAGCTTTTACCAAACATTTCGATGCCATGCACATGCACTGCTTGTGGGTGCGCAGGATAATATGGTCCCCAGAGCACTTCCTGGTGGTTGGTTTCAACAGCTCCGGTTGCATGGTTGCCCCCTGCAGGTTGGGAGTGCTTTGAGCACCCTGGGTGGATTTAGGCTTGAGTGCTCGGTATAGCTTGTAGTCAGGAATTGACACAACACCTCCCACTTGACCTCCTGGTTCTTCAACCCCAAGGAGGTCACACAGAACTTGATGTGTTGGATTCAGTTACTCTATTTTTGATCCTGTTGCTGCTGCTCTTCAACTGGAAGCAAGACAACTATCCGTCTGACATCCCTGTGAAGAACTGTTGCTGGTATCTTGATTGAATGGTTTTCCATCTTTTTAGTGGGCTTCACAGTTACGACTGGGTAGCTGGGGAAGGATCGGAGATATACATCCCTCACAATTCCCTTTTTGTCAGTGTTAACGTCAATAACTCTGGCAAGCCTGTACTGACCTCTCTTGGCGTTCTGGTCGGCCAGCCAGACGACATCTCCAATTACCACATTCCTGTGAGCGGTGTGCCACTTGGTCCGGACAAACAGGTTTGGTCCGGCTAACTGACTCCATTTCCTCCAGAATCGGTCAACTTCTGTTTGGATGGTCCTTAATCTCTTGTAGGAGTAACCTTCAAAGTCAAAGGTCCCTGGATCTCCTCTGGGTCCGGTTCGTCCGAGTAGAAGTGAATTTGGGCTAATGTATTCTACACAGTCCTCTCTGCTCTGAGTCCTGGCATCAATAGGCCGCTCATTGGCAAGGTTGGAAGCCATATAAAGGAAAGTCTGAAATTCACCCCATGTGAGGACTCCATTACCTCCCAGATTGTGTAAAGCCCGCTTCACAGTTCGGACAGCGGCTTCAGCAGCTCCGTTTCTGTGAGGTGAGTCTGCTGGATGGATCGTCCAGCTCCATTCTGTGCCATGCTTGGAAACGTCGTTTTCAAGCCTCGATTCTCCAGTCGGTCCAGAAACATGTAAGAGTTCTTTGAGGGCAGGTCTGGCTCCGACAAAGTTTTTTTCCAGGATCCGACCACAATTTCCTTGGATGCCCTCTCAGTGCCGTAAATCTTTGGTAGCTAAGCAGGAAGCCTTCAGCTGACTGGTCGCTGACAAGGTCTGTGTGCATAGCTCTTGACACCATGCAGCAAAAGACAATTCCCCCACACCTTAAGTTTAACCTTCTTTCTCACCTCATCCTTCACTTCATAAGGTCCAAATAAGTCCACTGTGGTGTACTCAAAAGGATTGGCTGGTGTTATTCTCTCCCGATGGAAGGTCACTCATGATCTGTTGGCATCTCCGGGCCTTAAGTTTCCTGCATGTCACACAGTTATCAACGATCTTTTGAGCTAGTTTCCGGCCTCTTACCACCCACGCTTTCCTTCTCATCCGGAGGAGTGTGCCTGCGATGTCTTCATGATTTGTCTTGTGGGCTTCTTGAGCTAGAAGGGAGGATACCCATGACGTGCAGGGCAAGATTGGTACTGCAGTTTTTTCTTCATTAAAGATTTGGAATCTTCCTCCACAGAGCAAGAGTCCAGTGTTTTCCTCTTTGACCACAGCAAGCCTGCTGAGTGTGGTGTCTGGCCAGGTTACATCCTTTTGGGCTGCAAGGAAGAGATCCCTGAGTGCATCTTCACACTCCATGATGGTAAGTGTAGCTTTCTTGATTCTGGACTTGATCTCAAGAGCTGAAGGAATTTCCTTTTTCTTTGGCTTGCTTGTGGTGGTGGTCTTGGCTAGCATTTCTTTCCACCTTGTGGCAGCTCTCCACACCCAGGCAATGACTCTTGTCAACCTGGTTAAACTGCTGAACTTGCTGATGTTAAGGATATTCCCCACTGAATAACCAGAAGGTGGTCTTTGGACTTGGATTTGGTGCCCTCTCTTCCATTAGGGCTGCTTTGCAGGTCTTTACCTTTGTCAGAGGTTGGAGATATTGGTATACGTGGAGCATGTTGGATTTTTTTTCCCCACCTGCGCTCGGGTCAGTGCTGCTGTAAAAACATTTCCTTTGGAGCTTGTTTATGCCTTCTTTGGCATCTGCAGCGACTTCTTTGGCTGACTTTGTCGGCCAATCCTCTACAGGTCGTTTCAGAAACTTCTGGGCGTTCTGCCACACAGAGTTCTCTTTGAGGTCCTCTGGGGTTGCTCCTCTTGTCACGAGGTCAGCAATGTTTTGCTCACCTGGAATCCATCTCCAGTCCTCAACTGATGTGGACTTCTGGATCTCTCCCACTCTGTTTGCAAAAAGGTCTGGTACCCATAACTGTCCCTTTGGATTGCACCCAGCACAGTTTGACTATCTAACAGATGGATCCAACGTCCTACCCGCATCCGACTGTGCTTTTCAATGTATTTCCTAAGTCTTGCAGCGAACACAGCACCACAGACTTCAGCCTTCACTGGTTCTCCCTTTTGGTCAAGTGGTGTAAGCTTGGCTTTGGACTCAACAAGTCGGACCAGGATGCCTTGCTCGGTCTCCCACCTGAAGTATGCCACTGCTCCATAACTCTGGTCGCTCCCATCTGAGAATGTTATTCCCCAGGGTTCTCCAATCCTTTTGACTGGAGTCAGGCTTCTATGGAAGGTAATTTGGTTGAGGTGTCTGTATTCCTCAAACAGGTGGATTGCTTCTCCTCTAAGTTTCTCAGACAGAGGTGTGTCCCATGTGTCTCTTGTTAGAGCTTTGCCTCCAGTTTCTTGGAATGCTTTTCTGACTAAAATGGCTCCTTTCTGTTTGGCAGGTGTTGCAAGGCCTATTGGGTCAAACAAACTAGCTACTTGGCTAAGCAGTTGCCTTCTGGTCAGTGGGTTTGGAGTTTTCATTCTCACTTCCTCTCCAACGAGATCTTGACTGATCCTCATCTTCTTTTGTCTCTTTGAGAAGTTTATCGAGGTCATGAGGTACAGTTTGCCTGATTCGACTAAATTTCCAACTCCAAGGGCTCTGTTGTCTCCTTCTCTCACTTGGTTGGGGAGGATGAAGACTTCATCTGATGATGTTGGATGTTCTGATGTAGATGTTTGCCTCCCCACTTTGGCCTGATCTGACTCCACGGCTGAGGAAGAATCCACCTGCCTTTAGGATTTCTTCTGACTTTTTTGGTGGTTCCGTCTAGCTTTTCCAGGTCATTATGGGATGTCAGGATGTCATCTACGTAGGATCTCTTCAAGGACCCTCCGTTCCTCTTTCAGATGTGTGAACATGGGCAACTTCGCTGTTTCTCTCATGGCTAGTTGTGCGATACACCCTGCTGGTCGATCGCCCATGTTGACCCTGGTGATGGCATATTCCTCAATGTCCCCATCATCACCGTCTCTCCAGAGGAATCTATGGAGGTGCATCTCCAGGTCTTCGAGCCACACAGAATTGTACATCTTTTTGATGTCGCCGAGAGCAGCATGGATTCCTCTCCTGAACCTTAGCAGTTACCGCCGAATAGGATTAAGTACATCAGGCCCTTTCAGAAGAAGGTCATTCATGCTGCTTCCTCTAAACCTCTGGCTGCTGTTCCATACCAGTCGGACAGGTGTAGTTATAGAATGTGGGTTTGGTGCTATCAAGTGACTGACGTACTCATACTGGACCTTTCCAGTCGGCAATGGTCTTTCTAGTGAGTTTCTTTGCTGCCTTCCTTTCCACCATCTCATGAACTTGAGTTGTATGTATGCTGCACGCCAATCTGGTTCTCTCTTGAGTTGTTTCTCCGTCGCCCTCAGAAACGTGGCTTCCACTGGGCGCTTCTGTTGTTGGGCAGGAACTTGGATCTTCAATCCAAGGGTATTTTGTGTCCCAGTGAGGCTCCTGACTATGCACATCTGACTCACGTAACTGAGACCTTGCCTGATTATCTCAAGCTCTCCTTTCTTCACTAAGAGTCATGTCTTTGCCTCCTGGTTGACAGTTACCACAACGACATCCTCCACACATGGGTTCACAGGCCGCACCAATGCTGTCCCACTTCCACCAGTCCAAGAACTCTTTGCCAATAACAGTGGTTTTAGTTTCAGCTCTAGATTCTTGCATCTCAGCAATTTCTTGATACTTTACTTGCTGTGATTCTCATAGATCGTGCAAAATGAGTTTCAGAATTGTGCAGGGCCATGTCCACTACTTCTCAGAGGTCTGGATGTGCTCCTCCAACGGTCTTTCCTAAAGGGCTCTCCCACAGGACAAGATCTCCTACTACCTTTACTCTCTGTGGAGCAAGTCTTCCTTCCCGGTGGCTTATGAGAAGCTCAACATGTTCTCTGGTCTGTGAAGGTCTTCCAGGTTGGTATCGGGAAGAACTTCTTGAGGTGTTGTGCTTTGATTGCTCTGTGAACTTTTGCAATCTCATCCAACCTATAACAGATCAGCTCATGAGCTTTCCTCTGTGCCTCTTGGTGTCTTGACTCTCACCTTGAGTAAGTATCTCTTGGTCTTCACCTTCATGGCCATGCCTCCAACTCCATGGACGACTAGTGTGATCCTTTCACTTCGAAGCTTCAGTCTCCTGGCGGCTGTGTGAGTGATGTAGTTGGTGTCTGATGCTAAGTCAATGAGAGTTCCAATTTTTCTGCCCTGCGTTAGTAGTTACTTCGAAGGCATAAGAATAACTGGCAATTCACGTGTGCTTGAGTCCATTACCCCAGGAAGGCTTCCTCCAGTGCAGTGTGATTTTTGCCATGTTGAGTGAAAGCATTCCTGAATTTTTCTGCCACGTCCGGGGTGAGCTCACGTATTTCTCTCTTGCTCCTCTGTGAATGTTTTGCCTCCTGGTGCTGGGTTTTTCCACTTTCACGTATTCTTTCCTCTTAGCCCCTCCTTTAAGGCAGAGAAAGAAATGGTGATCCGAGGGAGCTTCCTCCTTTGCGTCTCTGTTTCTGCAAAGGTAAGTGTCCGTACATTCCTCATCCTCTCCATGACATCTGAGGCATCTTCTGCATGCTCCCAGTCTTTCGACAGCATTCAGCTTCTCACTAGGCTTTAGTTCTTTGAACTGCTTACAAAAAAATCTTCTCATGGTGCTTTTCATCTCCACACACAACGCATCCTCCCTTTCTCGTGGACCTTGTGGAAGCATACCGCTTCTCCGGTAAGTAGCTTTCTTTTCAGGTTTTTCACTTACACCCAACTGGTCTAGTTTCTCCAGTATGTCCTCTTGTGTCTTTAAAAAATCTTAGAAGGCTGTCGAAGTGATTGTCAGGTGTGACTCCATTTCTTGGGTTGACCATGAATGTCAGCCAGTCCCTCTTCATGTTATCCGGCAGCTTGCTCTCTATGGATCTGATGACAAGGGGATTCTTTATGGCTCCCACTGCTTTCGAGCTCCGTGAGGTCATTCAGGGCCTTTTCCACAGCTTGAATCAGGTCAATAACAACCCTTGGTTGGTGTTGACTTTAAAGGAGGCATCCTCTCCAGGTCCTCAATTATCTCCAAAGCAATTGTTGGCTTGTTTCCATACCGGTTTTGGAGTACTCCAAACATGTCTTCAGCACTGTTATATGTGATGACAGGCGCAGGTCTCTACCGATATTCTCTCGTCCACACTGTCAAGAAGTTGAAACTTCTTCACCTCCACTGAACCAGTCGGCTCTCCCTGCTTTTGCAGGCTCTCCCGGTCTTTCCTCCATCTGTGAAATTCCTCCTAAGCCCAGTGAATTTAGGTAGACTGGTTGGTTTTATTCTCACCACTGGTTGTGGGACTGCTCTTGGTTGAAGCTCTGTAGGTCTTCTGTCCTCTTCTGCAATTCTCTGTGCGATGAGGAATTCTGTTATTTGGCCTCGAGGTTACTGCCGAGTATTCTCAGATCTTTCTCTGCCTTTCAGATCTGCAGTCTCATCGTGTGTGGGACCCATTTTTCCCAGTCTTTTCAGGCTTTCACTTGCATCATGGATTAGCTTCCTCGCTCTTTCCAGCTGTAGTTCATAGCCCGTCCCTGTTAATAGTAGTGACGGGGTTTCTTTGGCTCTGTCACAGGCTTTCTCCGACTTCTTGGATTGCAAAGTCTACCTCCTCTTACCGTATCTTGGCCAGAGGTTGAATTGGACTGCCTCTCGGATTTCTCCAATTTCATGTCGCACTCTTCAATCGTCCTTTCAAGATCAGCATGCTGGTCCTTGTCGAGCTTGACCTCTTCATCTCCCTTAGTTCCCGCTTCAGCCAGTAGGCCAGCCGCGTAGTCATCATTTGAATCACCGACACTTCTAGCCAGGGAACTGGGCTTGCTGAACTCCTCTTGTAGTTCATGCTAATCATACCAGCTGCAGCTTTACTCAGGTAGTTCGCTTGTCTGGTGAACAGCAGATTTGGCTAAGGTCCGCTCTTGCTTCAGTTGCTTTGACTGTTTTCCCAAAAGTTTCCTTTGGCCATGGTGTAGAGTTTTACAGGCAATTTCTTCCTTTAAGGTCGACAGCTTGACTTCAGCCCTTTGATCCTTGTCCTCACTGCCACGCTGGTTATCAACTGTCAAGTTCTGCGTGATTTCTGGTGACCACAGCTCTGCCCAAACTTAAACGGCTATCCTTGATGAACGCATAAGGATAACTCAAAACTGTTCACTTTATGATTTTTTATTGTCATAAAGATGGAACAGAATAGGTTGATAACCTTCCAAAACACACAAACAAAACCCCATGGATTAGTTACAAATAACTCTCAATTCCACTTTCCTCAAAAATAAGCATAAACTAATGTTACTGAATCCTCAAACCTAACCAAACAATCATTTCATCATTTAGATTAACACAGGATCATTGCAAGTTAATAATTAAATATCAATATCCTAATTAAACATTTAACAATACACATGATTATAGTGAGGTTACTGTCAAGTTCTCACGTTCACATAATGAAGTCTTCACTATTTAATTAAATTAATAATTGCATTGTATGTTACAACCAAACCAAAAGGGCATATAGAAGCATGAATTCACAACACTTCTGTCCTACCAGTTGCGTCTTTGGATGATCAGGAGCTGTGGTCATTGGTATCTCTTCTCAGGAATGAGTGAGAGCCAAGTAAGCTTTACCAAACATTTCGATGCCATGCACATGCACTGCTTGTGAGTGCGCAGGATAATATGGTCCCCAGAGCACTTCCTGGTGGTTGGTTTCAACAGCCTCGGTTGCATGGTTGCCCCCTGCAGGTTGGGAGTGCTTTGAGCACCCTGGGTGGATTTAGGCTTGAGTGCTCGGTATAGCTTGTAGTCAGGAATTGACACAACAGGAATAGAGTTCCATGTAGTCATGGCTCTATGTAGTACTGTGCACCTCTCATAGTCTGTTCTGGACTTGGGGACTGTGAAGAGACCTCTGGTGGCATGTCTTGTGGGGTATGCATGGGTGACCGAGCTGTGCGCCAGTAGCTCAAACAGACAGCTCGGTGCACCCAACATGTCAACACCTCCACTTTGAGCCATGAGAGATGCAAATTATTAATATTAGTTCTCTCAGGACATCCAAGGGCCAGCCGTGCTGCCCTGTTCTGAGGCAATTGCAATTTTCTTAAGTCCTTTTTTTGGCACCTGACCACACGACTGTACAGTAGTCCAGGTGTGACAAAACTAGGGCCTGTAGGACCTGCCTTGTTGATAGTGTGGTTAAGAAGGTAGAGCAGCGCTTTTTATTATGGACATATTTCCACAATTACTACCAGGTACATGTTATTACATTGTAACTATGTGTCATTACAGTTAACTACAATACTTGTTTTTTACAGTGTAGTTACACATGTAATTACACTGTAATAAGGACCCCATAAAAGGAAGTGTTACCGGTATCTCTTCTTTATGTATACGTTGATGTGCTTTAAGAAACCCTAGAGCACCCCTGTGGAAATCAAAATTAGCATCATAATAACAATCCCCATCAAAAAAATCTGTCTGTTTAAGCTAGAGATGTATTTTTTGCATGGGCTGCGTCTCAATCCACCACATCCTCTGAGGTCGGCCTTCCTCATCTGCGGTGGAAGAACTACAGTGTTGTTTGTCAGACCAGGGGCCTGTTGCACAAAACTAGGATAAGGGATTAAGCCAGGATATCTTGGTGATCCTGGCTCAATTGATCCGTAATCCGGTTGCACTAAAGATGGATAGGGGCAGGGAGGATATGTTATGGTATAAATTACCATGGGAGATTTATTCTATGGAGCTAGCCTGCTCCAGACCAGGCTAAATTCCAGGATCTATTTAATCTCATCCCTAATGTCAGTCAGCAGTCACCACAAATGGAAACCAATAGTTATTTCACTGCTCACTATACATTGTTATCACATATAACTAGACCCACTGTCATTATTCAAACGTTTGTGATCATTAATTTCAATGATTTTGGATAAAAAATGATTTTTTTAGATGATGTTGCTATCATTAGATAATTTACAGTTTCCCTATAGACTATAAGGCTATATATAAAATGATAGAATATTAGGGCTACAGAGGGGAAAAAACACAAGTGTATAATATGTAACCAGTTGTTTTAAAGGGAGGACAGTTGTTAAAATGACAGATGTGGGGCATTTCGTGAAATTGTACTTCAGTATGGTTTCATAAACAAAGACATGCTGATGGCCAGAATATTAAGTATCACATTGTCATAAGTATCAAAACTGTAAAAACAATATGTAGCTTTTCTGCAGAAAGAACCAGCCTCATAAATTTATGACTTTATCCTTTTTCTTCCAGTGTGGCCCTAGTACTCTGTCATATAAACAAATACACATTCCATATGAATATAAAAACACAATGTGTAACATTATGTTCCTTTATTGAATAAGGACAAAACAAAGCAGGTAAACCATCAGCTCCTTTCGAAAACTGAAGTCACAGTGACTCCTACAAGATGGGAAAGCACAAGAATCCAAGCATAATATACAAAATGATACATACACATTCAAAGGTCTGTATATATACACACCCTGCATGTCTGCACACCAAATAAATGCAGGACAAATCCACGCCCACACATCAACTGAACAGACAAATGAATGGATGCAGTAGCCTCCCTGCAGCCTTGTATTACACACAGTATACCGCACAAACATCATAAGAGGCCAAATTAAAACGAACGCAAAAACCCAAATTCTCTGCCACCGCAGGACTATATTTAACCAAAATTGAAAGCACACACATACTAACTAAAATAATTCAACACATATTGGTCCTCAGCAGCCGACCACTGTCGGTCATCAGGGGAAGATTGCCGGATTGTCCCAGTCCAGGCTGGTGGCACCTGGGGGGCCCTCTCCTTCCTCAGGCAGGCCTTCACATTGGGGAGGACAGCACAAGCCACAGTAATATCACATGCCCTAACAGGGTTTGACCCTTAATTTGTGAAGGGCAGTGAAAGCGCTGCCTTCAGGAGGCCAAAGGTCATTTCAACTCTGGCCCTGGTCCTGGCATGGGCATGGTTGTAGGCCTGCTGTGCTTCCTGGGGTCTGTGAAAGGTGTCAGGAGAGAAAAGGCGGGCAGCCATACCCCTGTCTCCCAGCAACACACCAGAGAATTCACCTGTCAACACAAAATCTCATCATTACTACCTCCCATAAACACAGTGATATTCTTGACACAGCCATGATGGTCATAAATAGGGGTTGTGTGGCTTACCTTGTGATAGGCATTAGATAGATTTCAGAGGCCCGAAAGATTCTGGAGTCATGGACTGACCCAGGCCATTTTTGCCCACAACATTGCTGATCACACAGTCAGCATTGCAGACCATCTGAAATCATAAGATGAGGAATATTACACCAATCAATGCACATCACTGGCAATGCAGAGTGTTCGTCAATGGACAATATCAAAAAGTTATGTTCACCTGAACATTAAAATGCTGTGAAAGGATTTCCCTATTCACAAAATCGGCCTCATGGGCACCTGAGGGGGCTTTTATCCTTATGTGTGTGCTGATCCACTGCACCAATGACATTGGAAACCTGTCACACAAAGTAATGAGTATCCTACTATGTGTTCAACAGTTGTCCTGTAATTTGTAGACCTCTTACCTGCAATCCATAGAACTCCTCTTTGATGTCACAGAGTCTTCTGTGGCCAGGGAAAGGAGATGAAGACATCTGCTAATGCTTTGATAGCCAGACACACACTCCTTATTGTGCGGCAAATTGTGGCCTTGTTCAGCTGTTCTGCATCCCCCACTGAGTACAGGAAGGCTCCACTAGCAAAAAGCGCAAGGCCACACAAACCATTTGCTCCACACTCATACATGGCTCCGTGCAGTGCGGTTGCTTAATCCTGGGACCCAGTAGTCTGCATGAGATACCTGATGCCATCTGCAGAAAACCTGTATCTTTCATATAGATGGCCATCAGGGAAGGCCAGTGGGTCCAACCGATTCCCTGAAGACCCTTTCTCGCCTGAGGCTCTCCTCAGCACAAGTGCTTCTTCATCCACCACATCTCGTACGAATGCGGCATGCCATTGTCCAGAGCAGAAAGGAACACACAATTTTGGGCCTTCCTTATAGGCTAGTGGCCACACCCTGGTGCTGGGGGGTGGGCAAAAGAGGGCGATGCCTTATAACGATGACTTGGTTGTACTGATTGCTGGGAAAATAAAAACCTTGAAAGATGCCACCGTCCTGTGGGTGCTCCACAATAAGAGCTCATATGTCATGGCTCACTTGACTTTACGAGGAGAACTCTACCTAATTTTTATTTTGAGCTGTGTCATCTTCTTGGAGCTGGGGAGGAAAGAAAAATAATGATTATACATTTGTGTTACAGTTAGCATACAGTGTACATTGAAGGCCATATCTCACCTCCCTCTCAAGTTTTTTTATTTCAAGGTCCAGTTTCCTAATTGTCCTCTTTTTTATTTCGGACTCCAGTGCAAAGATTTTTCCATCTTTTTTCTTCTTGTACTGAATGTCTATGTCTGCCAGTTCTATTGGGCCGGAGGTGGTTGCCATACAACTTCTGATAGCTTGTGAGCTCTGTGTGCACAATACAATTAGCGCAGCTGGAATTTGGCAGGATGTGGTGTCCTTTTTATTAATACGCACTATGTTGCCAGGCTGGTTTTCCCACTGTATAGCATCTGGGTCCTGTAAAATAAATTAGATTTTTTGATTTTGATGAGGACTCCTCACCATTGTAGAGTAAATAGTACTTTCACAGTCTTAACATGATACCTCATGCTTCTGGAATCCAGAGAGATGGTCTCCTCCTCATCATCGTCTCCATCATGTGCTGTTGCTGCTGCACTGGGGCCTTCACCCTATCACATTATCGGATTCATATTGAAGCTAGTAGACAGACATGCCAGGCCTACAGTATGCCTTTGATGGAGTACTCACTGGATCAGCAGTCTGGTGCTTGTGCTGGTGGCTCTAACAGGAACACAGTGCTGCCAGACACTGCAAGGCAATAGGTAAACCAAAGTCAGACAGTCCAAATTGATTCAATATGAATGTGGTTGTACATCCCATGTAGAGATGGAAGGACATACCTTGAATGAAGCGGGTGGCATCTTGGGAGGAACCTATGCTCGTCTCTTTCCCCAAGGGATCCCCTCTAAGACGGGCCTGCCTTTATTTGAGCTCCAAGGCCATGTCCTCTGCTGGGGTAAGGGTCAGCCTTTGTTGACCCACCACCCGTCTTGTCTGTGTGTATTCTTTTCACTGCTAAAACAGTACAGACAATGTGTGAGCAGCACCTTCTGGGTACAATATATGCTTGTGCTTTGTTAAACATAGTCAGGGACCATACCATTCTGCAGAATGTTCTGTATTTGATTTTGACCTTTGCTGCCATGTCCGCTTTGGGTCTCGTCAAATGCTTAATCTACACACACACACACACACACACACACACACACACACACATGCACGGAGTCACACTGCAAAAATTACTTGGCATTTTTGTCTTGTTTTCAGTAAAAATATCAAAAAATTTATCATAGCTTTATACAGTGTGATGGAGTTACTTTACACAATTTCACCTATATCTGCAGTGCATTTCAATTAAAATTTAACCGTTTCATAATTACAGTACAACTGCATTTTTGGAGATGTGAATTAAATATTTGAATTGTAATTGTGATGTTTCATGAGTGTGAGTGTGTAATTGTGCACTACTTACGCATTCAGGCGGTCTGCAATACTTCATACGCTTTTTCTCTTCTTGCTTTATCACTGTGGGCGTGTTGCCTTCTTCTTAATTATATATTTTAATTTCCCGTATGCCTCCATGAGGATTTGTGCTCCGGACGGGAAAAGCACGCGGCTCTTGTGGCTGCCATGGTAAATCAGTTAATCTGTGATCTGTGGCGGGGTCTTATTTGAGTGAGCCGTGAGCGCGCACCTATCCAGGATTGGTTTCACCTGGCTTAATGAACTGCGTCTGCTCATCCTGGCTTGGTCTTTGTGCAACCAATTAAGCCTGGACGCTATGTTTTGGCTTCATTGGAGCTCAGCTGAGTCATTTATCCTGGATGTCTTAATTCTACTTTTGTGCAACAGGCCCCTGGAGAGCGATTACCTAGCGCACACATCATTATTTGAGTTAAGTTGCTTGTTCAATAAGATAGCATATATACCTTGTTATTATTTGTACCCATAATTGTTGATATGTTAATAATAAGCCATTTAGCAGACGCTTTTATCCAAAGCAACTTACAGTCATGCGCGCATATATTTGTGTATGGGTGGGTCCCGGGATCGTAAACCCACTACCTTGGCGTCATAAGCGCCATGCTCTACCAGCTGAGCTACAGAGGACCAGTCGTGGTAGCATGTTAACAACTACCAATACACTTGAACTATAATTGTTCAGAATGTGTAGGTTTACTAGTTAATAAGAAAATACATCAAATATAATTGTTCAATAACGAATGTGTTATGTTTAAAAATAAAAATATCTGATAATATAAATGTTATGCTGGTATTATACTTTACAAATACAAATATGTGTGATAATAAACAAACAAATCTAACTAACAAATGTCAAATCATATTTGTCGCCGAGACGCCAGTCAATTTGATTAACGTTATTGTGTTCTACGCGTAATGTCGTCATTTTACGTTATTACGTAATGACTTCATCACGCGCACAATTCTTCAATAAAGAAAGCTGTGTTGTCAAGAAGATAACCTTTGTGTCCGTTTCATTTATTACTACAGGTATGTAATGGCACGTTTAAACTTTCTAATGTCGAAAGAACATGTCATACCATGCTAGGTAACACATCTGCTAAGGTATTATCACGTTTAGTAAAGGTTTGATGTGTTATTTTGTAGTCAAAACCGAGTGAGTGAAAGAACGTGATAAAAACGATTTTACAAGTCACATAGCGATATTTTGGGTTTGTCTGAGTGGAATGTACATAATTGTATCATGTTAGTTTAATAAATAATCAATTTATTTGGAGATTTCTGAGTTCGTTTTGCATATTATTGGTTTAGTGTAAAATTCCAAAGCTGGT
>NW_025538432.1:0-15000 GCF_020615455.1 Coregonus clupeaformis | reverse complement strand
AAACTGATATCTTTCCGACAGGTAGGATCTAAACCAGGCCAGAACTTGTCCGTGTAGACCAATTTGGGTTTCCAGTCTCTCCAAAAGAATGTGGTGATCGATGGTGTCAAAGGCAGCACTAAGGTCTAGTAGCACGAGGACAGATGCAGAGCCTCGGTCTGACGCCATTAAAAGGTCATTTACCACCTTCACAAGTGCAGTCTCAGTGCTATGATGGGGTCTAAAACCAGACTAAAGCATTTCGTATACATTGTTTGTCTTCAGAAAGGCAGTGAGGTTGCTGCGCAACAGCTTTTTCTAAAATTTTTGAGAGGAATGGAAGATTCGATATAGGCCGATAGTTTTTTATATTTTCCGGGTCAAGGTTTGGCTTTTTCAAGAGAGGCTTTATCACTGCCACTTTTAGTGAGTTTGGTACACATCCGGTGGATAGAGAGCTGTTTATTATGTTCAACATAGGAGGGCCAAGCACAGGAAGCAGCTCCTTCAGCAGTTTAGTAGGAATAGGATCCAGTATGCAGCTTGAAGGTTTAGAGGCCATGATTATTTTCATCATTGTGTCAAGAGATATAGTACTAAAACACTTAAGTGTCTCTCCCGATCCCAGGCCCTCGCAGAGCTGTGCAGATCCAGGACAGCTAAGCCCTGGAGGAATACGCAGATTCAAAGAGGAGTCCGTAATTTGCTTTCTAATGGTCATGATCTTTTCCTCAAAGAAGTTCATGAATTTATCACTGCTGAAGTGAAAGCCATCCTCTCTTGGGGAATGCTGCTTTTTAGTTAGCTTTGCAACAGTATCAAAAAGAAATTTTGGATTGTTCTTATTTTCCTCAATTAAGTTGGAAAAGTAGGATGATCGAGCAGCAGTGAGGGCTCTTCGGTACTGCACGGTACTGTCTTTCCAAGCTAGTCGGAAGACTTCCAGTTTGGTGTGGCGCCATTTCCGTTCCAATTTCCTGAAGCTTGCTTCAAAGCTCGGGTATTTTCTGTATACCAGGGAGCTAGTTTCTTATGACAAATGTTTTTCGTTTTTAGGGGTGCAACTGCATCTAGGGTGTTGCGCAAGGTTAAATTGAGTTCCTCAGTTAAGTGGTTAACTGATTTTTGTCCTCTGACGTCCTTGGGTAGGCAGAAGGAGTCTGGAAGGGCATCAATGAATTTTTGTGTTGTTTGAGAATTTATAGCACGACTTTTGATGCTCCTTGGTTGGGGTCTGAGCAGATTATTTGTTGCGATTGCAAATGTAATAAAATGGTGGTCCGATAGTCCAGGATTTTGTGGAAAAACATTAAGATCTACAACATTTATTCCATGGGACAAAACTAGGTCCAGAGTATGACTGTGGCAGTGAGTAGGTCCAGAGACATGTTGGACAAAACCCACTGAGTCGATAATGGCTCCGAAAGACTTTTGGAGTGGGTCTGTGGACTTCTCCATGTGAATATTAAAATCACCAAAAATTAGAATATGATCTGCTATGACTACAAGGTCTGATAGGAATTCAGGAAACTCAGAGAGGAACGCTGTATATGGCCCAGGAGGCCTGTAAACAGTAGCTATAAAAAGTGATTGAGTAGGCTGCATAGATTTCATGACTAGAAGCTCAAAAGATGAAAACGCCATTTTTTTTTTGTAAATTGAAATTTGCTATCGTAAATGTTAGCAACACCTCCGCCCTTGCGGGATGCACGGGGAATATGGTCACTAGTGTAACCAGGAGGTGAGGCCTCATTTAACACAGCAAATTCATCAGGCTTAAGCCATGTTTCAGTCAGGCCAATCACATCGAGATTATGATCAGTGATTAGTTCATTGACTATGACTGCCTTTGAAGTGAGGGATCTAACATTAAGTAACCCCTATTTTGAGATGTGAGGTATCACGATCTCTTTCAATAATGGCAGGAATGGAGGAGGTCTTTATCCTAATAAGATTGCTAGGGTGAACACCGCCATGTTTAGTTTTGCCCAACCTAGGTCGAGGCACAGACACAGTCTCAATGGGTATGGCTGAGCTGACTACACTGACTGTGCTATTGGCAGACTCCACTAAGCTGGCAGGTTGGCTAACAGCCTGCTGCCTGGCCTGCACCCTATTTCACTGTGGGGCTAGAGGAGTTAGAGCCCTATCTATGTTGGTAGATAAGAGGAGAGCACCCCTCCAGCTAGGATGGAGTCCGTCACTCCTCAGCAGGTCAGGCTTGGTCCTGTTTGTGGGTGAGTCCCAGAAAGAGGGCCAATTATCCACAAATGTTATCTTTTGGGAGGGGCAGAAAACAGTTTTCAACCAGCGATTAAGTGCTGAGACTCTGCTGTAGAGCTCGTCACTTCCCCCTAACTGGGAGGGGGCCAGAGACAATTACTCGATGCCGACACATCTTTCTAGCTGATTTACAAGCTGAAGCTATGTTGCACTTGGTGACCTCTGACTGTTTCATCCTAACATCGTTGGTGCCGACGTGGATAACAATATCTCTATACTCTCTCTACACTCGCCAGTTTTAGCTTTAGCCAGCACCATCTTTAGATTAGCCTTAACGTCGGTAGCCCTGCCCCTGGTAAACAGTGTATGATCGCTGGGTGATTCGTTTTAAGTCTAATACTGCGGGTAATGGAGTCGCCAATGACTAGGGTTTTCAATTTGTCAGAGCTAATGGTGGGAGCCTTCGGCGTCTCAGACCCCGTAACGGGAGGAGTAGAGACTAGAGAAGACTCAGACTCAGACTCCGACTCGCTACATAATGGGGAAAACCGGTTGAAGGTTTCTGTCGGCTGAATGAGCGACACCGGTTGAGCATTCCAACAGTATTTCCCTCCAGAAGCCATGAGAAAGTTGTCCGGCTGCGGGGACTGTGCGGGGGATTTATACTAACGTTACTGTCTGTACTTACTGGTGGCACAGACGCTGTTTCTTCCTTTCCTACACTGAGATTACCCTTGCCTAACGATTGCGTCTGAAGCTGGGCTTGTAGCACAGCTATTTTCGCCGTAAGGCGATCGTTCTCCTGTATATTATGAGTACAGCGACTGCAATTAGAAGACATCATGTTAATGTTACTACTTAGCTTCGGCTGTTGAAGATGTTGATGAACCATGTCCAGATAAAGCGTCCGGAGTGAAAAAGTTGAATAAGGGAAAAAAGTTGCGATGGAAAAAAGGAAAATAACGTAAAGTTGGCAGCTAAAACGCACAGGAAAATGACTCTTCTGTCTCGGGATAAACGTCCGGGGTGAAAAAGTTTAACGAAAAAAGATGAGTGAGGACAAAACTAAAAAGTTGGTAAATTTGTTGAACACAAAGATTGATTAAACGTTTATTAAAAGTAAAACGTGAATAGTTTGGCAGGTAGCCAAGTAGCAACAAACAGCACAGCAGTACGGAGACAATGCGGAAGCGAGACGGAAGTTGATGTGCTCTCATGGCTCTATGTAGTACTGTGCGCCTCCCATAGTCTGTTCTGGACTTGGGTACTGTGAAGAGACCTCTGGTGGCATGTCTTGTGGGGTATGCATGGGTGTCTGAGCTGTGTGCCAGTAGCTCGGTGGATTCAACATGTCAACACTTCTTACAAAAACAAGTAGTGATGAAGTGAATCTCTCCTCCACTTCGAGCCATGAGAGATTGACATGCATATTATTAACGTTAGCTCTCCGTGTACATTTAAGGGCCAGCCGTGCTGCCCTGTTCTGAGCCAAGTGTAATTTTCCGAGGTCCCTCTTTGTGGCACCTGACCACACGACTGAACAGTAGTCCAGGTGCAACAAAACTAGGGCCTGTAGGACCTGCCTTGTTGATAGTGCTGTTAAGAAGGTAGAGCAGCGCTTTATTATGGACAGACTTCTCCCCATCTTAGCTACTGTTGTATCAACATGTTTTGACCATGACAGTTTACAATCCAAGCAGTTTAGTCACCTCAACTTGCTCAATTTCCACATGATTTATTACAAAATTTAGTTGAGGTTTAGGGTATAGTGAATGATTTGGCGATGTGTACGGACCACAGAGCTGAGCTGCTGGGGCTGGTGCCGGCTCGGCTGACACTGGAGCAGGTATATTGGGGGGGGCTGGTGAACCGTCTGGGGGACGAGGAGGGGGGGCTTGGTTTTAACTTTCTAGTCTGTTAAAATGAAATCAAGTTTGTGTTTTAATGATGTAAGTACAGTATTTGGGTCAAATAAAGGTATTTTTAAAAATCTCTCTCTCTCTCCCGGTAGCGGTGCGTGGGTAAAATCACCGGGGAAACCAAGCCAGTCAAAAAGCCATATTACAATCTATGTTGTGATAACTGCGTTGTTTGCTCTATAACCCATTAGTTCATACGCCACCGTGATATATACAGTAATAAGCTGGAGACAACTAAAAGACAACAGTCACACAGTAAATTAAACTACACAATGACAGTAACATCTGTCTGGTGAAGTCCACAAAGCAAATATTGCATGTTTTATTTAACTAGGCAAGTCAGTTAAGAACAAATTCTTATTTACAATGACAGCCTACACCGGCCAAACCCGGACGACGCTGGGCCAATTGTGCGCCGCCCTATGGGACTCCCAATCACGGCCGGTTGTGATACAGCCTGGAATCGAACCAGGGGGGTCTGTAGTGACGCCTATAGCACTGAGATGCAGTGCCTTAGACCGCTGCGCCACTCGGTCTGTAGTGACGCCTCTAGCCCTGAAATGCAGTGCCTTAGACCGCTGCTCCACTCGGTCTGTAGTGACGCCTCTAGCACTGAGATGCAGTGCCTTAGACTGCTGCTCCACTCGGTCTGTAGTGACGCCTCTAGCCCTGAGATGCAGTGCCTTAGACCGCTGCTCCACTCGGTCTGTAGTGACGCCTCGAGCTCTGAGATGCAGTGCCTTAGACCGCTGCTCCACTCGGTCTGTAGTGACGCCTCAAGCCCTGAGATGCAGTGCCTTAGACCGCTGCTCCACTCGGTCTGTAGTGACGCCTCGAGCTCTGAGATGCAGTGCCTTAGACCGCTGCTCCACTCGGTCTGTAGTGACGCCTCTAGCCCTGAGATGCAGTGCCTTAGACCGCTGCTCCACTCGGTCTGTAGTGACGCCTCTAGCACTGAGATGCAGTGCCTTAGACCGCTGCCCCACTCGGTCTGTAGTGACGCCTCTAGCACTGAGATGCAGTGCCTTAGACCGCTGCTCCACTCTGTCTGTAGTGACGCCTCTAGCCCTGAGATGCAGTGCCTTGGACCGCTGCGCCACTCGGGAGCCCTCTGTAACAAACAGTTAGGCCTACATGACTTACGGCATTGGTCGAGTAAGTTCATGTTTTCAACAGTTTACAAACTGTCCAAGCAGCAAAACCTCAGTTCATGTTTTCAACAGTTTACAAACTGTCCAAGCAGCAAAACCTCAGTTCATGTTTTCAACAGTTTACAAACTGTCCAAGCAGCAAAACCTCAGTTCATGTTTTCAACAGTTGACTAACTGTCCAAGAAGCAAAACCTCACATCAGAAATGGGATGAATGAGAAAAGCAGGGTTACAATAGTATCTGGATTCTGGAAGCTTTTGGATGCTTCTGTCTGGCCAGGGGTTGGCAAGCCACAGTGGACTATATTAACTTAGGGTTCTGTCTGGCCAGGGGTTGGCAAGCCACAGTGGACTATATTAACTTAATGGCATCTTTAAATAGAGCAGAGCTGCATTTTATTAGATGATATGACACATGTAACTTTTACTAGAAAAGTCTAATAAAAAAGTCTACTAAATTCCAAATCCTGCTCTATCAAAACAGACGACTTTGCCTCCTGAACGTTTCCTTAGTATGGAGGCAGTTTGGAAAAACTGGATCACAGATGCCTGTTCCTGGAGTAGTGGAGCATGTCAGGTTGTTATACATGGAATAGAAAAATGAAATGATCTGAATAAGTCTTACAGGCAGAATAGTGGATAAAGGTTGCAGCGAGCCCACAGCAGACTCTTCCAGTAGTCCACAGCTAAACTGAAGAAACCAAAAATCTAATTTCAGCAAAAGAATAGATTTTCTCCCTCAGCCTTTCAATCTCAGACAACGGTCTCCTGGAACAGAGAGCCTTGATGGCTGCTGAACAGAACAAGGGTACATCCCACATGGCACCCTATGTCCTATATAGTGCACTACATTTGCCCTATGGGTAGTAGTGCACTACGTAAGGAATAGGGTGCCATTTGGGATTCAGCCCAGAACAATATGGATGTAATAAGTAGACCCCTATCGATCTCAGAGAGAGGAGGGAGGCAGACTGACCAGGGAGGGAGGGGGGAAGACTGACCAGGGAGGGAGGGGGCAGACTGACCAGGGAGGGAGACAGACTGACCAGGGAGGGAGGGGGCAGACTGACCAGGGAGGGAGGGGGCAGACTGACCAGGGAGGGAGGGGGGCAGACTGACCAGGGAGGGAGGGGGGCAGACTGACCAGGGAGGGAGGGGGCAGACTGACCAGGGAGGGAGGGGGGCAGACTGACCAGGAAGGGAGGGAGGCAGACTGACCAGGGAGGGAGGGGGGCAGACTGACCAGGAAGGGAGGGAGGCAGACTGACCAGGGAGGGAGGGGGGCAGACTGACCAGGGAGGGAGGGGGCAGACTGACCAGGGAGGGAGGAGGGCAGACTGACCAGGGTGGGAGGGGGGCAGACTGACCAGGGAGGGAGGGGGGCAGACTGACCAGGAAGGGAGGGAGGCAGACTGACCAGGGAGGGAGGGGGCAGACTGACCAGGGAGGGAGGGGGGGGCAGACTGACCAGGGAGGGAGGGGGGCAGACTGACCAGGGAGGGAGGGAGGCAGATTGACCAGGGCCTGAGACAGAGGGCAGAGGAGAGAGATTGAGGGAGGGAGGGGGGGGAGGGGGGAGGGAGGAGGAGGGAGGAGAGGGGGGGGAAGGGAGGAGGGAGGGAGGAGGAGGGCAGACTTACCAGGGCCTGAGACAGAGGAGAGAGATGGAGGGAGGGAGGGAGGGAGGGACCAGGCCTGAGACAGAGGAGAGAGGGAGGAGGAGGAGGGAGGGAGGGAGGGAGGGAGGGAGGGAGGAGGGGGGCAGACTTACCAGGGCCTGAGACAGAGGAGAGAGATGGAGGGGGAGGAGGGAGGGAGGAGGGAGGGAGGGAGGGAGGGAGGGAGGGAGGGAGGGAGGGAGGGAGGGAGGGAGGGGCAGACTTACCAGGGCCTGAGACAGAGGAGAGAGATGGAGGGAGGGAGGGAGGGAGGGAGGGAGGGAGGGAGGGAGGGAGGGAGGGAGGGAGGGAGGGAGGGAGGGAGGCTGACCAAGGCCTGAGACAGAGGAGAGAGGGAGGGAGGGAGGGAGGGAGGGAGGGAGGGAGGGAGGGAGGGAGGGAGGGAGGGAGGGAGGGAGGGAGGGAGGGAGGAGGCTGACAAGGGCCTAAGACAGAGGAGAGGGAGGGAGGGAGGGAGGGAGGGAGGGAGGGAGGGAGGGAGGGAGGGAGGGAGGGAGGGAGGGAGGGAGGGAGGGAGGGACTGTGACAAAGGTTGTGATCCCTTGTGGATGCGCTGGGTGTCTGAGAGATTATAGCCTATGCTCTAATTGCTTACACATGAATGTTCCCTGTTCAAAATATATCTCCAGTTAACGTTGTTGCTAGCACTTGCCCCCAGGACACTCCTCACTCCTCCTAATGCCCCCAGGACACTCCTCACTCCTCCTAATGCCCCAGGACACTCCTCACTCCTCCCTAATGCCCCCAGGACACTCCTCACTCCTCCTAATGCCCCCAGGACACTCCTCACTCCTCCTGCCCTCAGGACACTCCTCACTCCTCCTAATGCCCTCAGGACACTCCTCACTCCTCCTAATGCCCCCAGGACACTCCTCACTCCTCCTAATGCCCTCAAGACACTCCTCACTCCTCCTAATGCCCTCAGGACACTCCTCACTCCTCCTGCCCTCAGGACACTCCTCACTCCTCCCTAATGCCCTCAGGACACTCCTCACTCCTCCTAATGCCCTCAGGACACTCCTCACTCCTCCTAATGCCCTCAGGACACTCCTCACTCCTCCTAATAACCTCAGGACACTCCTCACTCCTCCTGCCCTCAGGACACTCCTCACTCCTCCTGCCCTCAGGACACTCCTCACTCCTCCTAATGCCCTCAGGACACTCCTCACTCCTCCTAATGCCCTCAGGACACTCCTCACTCCTCCTAATGCCCCCAGGACACTCCTCACTCCTCCTAATGCCCCAGGACACTATCTGAGATTACAGAGCTCTTTATAAGCAAGGCAGGGGCACAGGAAATAGAGGTAGTCAATGTCTTGGAACTGAGTTTACAGAGCTCTTTATAACACTCCTCACAATGCCCCCAGGACACTCCTCCTAATGCCCCCAGGACACTCCTCCTAATGCCCCCAGGACACTCCTCTCCTCTGCCTGCTAATAGAGAGGAGACAGATAGCCACACTGAGGCACACCAAGACCTGGCACCGACTATATGTACACACACACAGAGAGAGAGAGAGAGAAAGAGAGAGAGAGAGAGAGAGAGAGAGAGAGAGAGAGAGAGAGAGAGAGCGAGCACATGCCACTTCTTACTCTATCTGAGTTTACAGAGCTCTCTATAAGCAAGACAGGGGCACAGGAAATAGAGGAAGTCAATGTCTTGGAACTGAGTTTACAGAGCAGCAGGGGCACAGGAAATAGAAAGGTGGTCACAGCCTATTACAGGGTTGTGGGATTAGCTCACAGGAAGCAGAAAGCCAGCGGTGAACGTCTCCACTGTGTCCAGTTCTATTCTGCACTAGGTGTTCTTAGCCATATTTCAACAGTCAACAGGACCTCTTATCGCGAGCAGCCAAGCATATGCATGGCAAGACATAGCAACGACTGAAGACTGATGAATTATGTAAATGATCTGAATCACTGCTGTTCCAATAAACCTCCCGAATAACACACGACAGGTTCATCATCTTTGATGTTTTATGTCTAAACTGGAATGCGTCCCAAATGACACCCCCTATACCTTACATAGTGCACTGCGTCTTACCAGAGCCCTGGGCAACACCAGTGCACTATCTAGGGCATAAGGTGCAGTTTGGGAGGCAGATGAGAGCTCGTGTGTTCTTATGGGTCATAACCACAGAGCTAAGTGTTGGCTAATGCTGTACTTAAATTACGGCGTCCGTCATGAAACCCCACAAGCCTCTGTGTTCAGCCCAACTACGTCCCAAATGGCGTCCTATTGCCCTATGTAGTGCACTGCTTCTACCAGAGCCCTGATAGGGCCGAATTGGGGACGCAGGCTCTGTCAGTGTGAGATATGATCTGAACAGAGCAGATGTTTATGTTTTGTCTCTGGACTATTGGGATCAGAGCCCATGTTACTCATCATTACTCAGTCAGGCTGACTAGACCTCCAGCCAGTTCAGTTCATCAGTGTTGTACTGGGTGGTGATATTGAAGGGTCTGGCCCCCTGACTAGACCTCCAGCCAGTTCAGTTCATCCGTGTTGTACTGGGTGGTGATATTGAAGGGTCTGGCCCCCTGACTAGACCTCCAGCCAGTTCAGTTCATCCGTGTTGTACTGGGTGGTGATATTGAAGGGTCTGGCCCCTGACTAGACCTCCCCCTAACTAGACCTCCCCTGACTAGACCTCCCCCTGACTAGACCTCCAGCCAGTTCAGTTCTTCAGTGTTGTACTGGGTGGTGATATTGAAGGGTCTGGCCCCCTGACTAGACCTCCCCCTAACTAGACCTCCCCCTGACTAGACCTCCCCCTAACTAGACCTCCAGCCAGTTCAGTTCATCCGTGTTGTACTGGGTGGTGATATTGAAGGGTCTGCCCCCTAACTAGACCTCCCCCTAACTAGACCTCCAGCCAGTTCAGTTCATCAGTGTTGTACTGGGTGGTGATATTGAAGGGTCTGGCCCCCTAACTAGACCTCCAGCCAGTTAAGTTCATCAGTGTTGTACTGGGTGGTGATATTGAAGGGTCTGCCCCCTGACTAGACCTCCCCCTGACTAGACCTCCAGCCAGTTCAGTTCATCAGTGTTGTACTGGCTGGTGATATTGAAGGGTCTGGCCCCCTAACTAGACCTCCCCCTAACTAGACCTCCCCCTGACTAGACCTCCCCCTAACTAGACCTCCAGCCAGTTCAGTTCATCCGTGTTGTACTGGGTGGTGATATTGAAGGGTCTGCCCCCTAACTAGACCTCCCCCTAACTAGACCTCCCCCTGACTAGACCTCCCCTAACTAGACCTCCAGCCAGTTCAGTTCATCCGTGTTGTACTGGGTGGTGATATTGAAGAGTCTGGCCCCCCTAACTAGACCTCCAGCCAGTTCAGTTCATCAGTGTTGTACTGGGTGGTGATATTGAAGGGTCTGCCCCCTAACTAGACCTCCCCCTAACTAGACCTCCAGCCAGTTCAGTTCATCAGTGTTGTACTGGGTGGTGATATTGAAGAGTCTGGCCCCCCTAACTAGACCTCCAGCCAGTTCAGTTCATCAGTGTTGTACTGGGTGGTGATATTGAAGAGTCTGGCCCCAACTAGACCTCCAGCCAGTTCAGTTCATCAGTGTTGTACTGGGTGGTGATATTGAAGAGTCTGGCCCCCCTAACTAGACCTCCAGCCAGTTCAGTTCATCAGTGTTGTACTGGGTGGTGATATTGAGGGGTCTGGTTTCTTGCCACACAGGCAACACACACATTACACATGTACACACACACACACACACACACACACACACACACACACACACACTCAAACAATACTGATCAAATGAAGAGTTTATTTCCAAAGCTCTATATATTCACCAATTCTTTCACATTTGCGTTTTTTTTTCCATCAGATGTGATTGTTTATGGGTACGTTCATGTGTGTGTAAAATATTACTGAGGACTTGAGCTTTAATAAGAGGAGAGGAGAGGAGCATCTCTCTGACAGGGATTAGTTAGAGGAACAGACCATTCAGTCAGGTTATAAAGCCATTTCTAAAGCTTTGGGACTCCAGCGAACCACAGTGAGAGCCGTTATCCACAAATGGCGAAAACATGGAACAGTGGTGAACCTTCCCAGGAGTGGCGGCGACCAAAATTACCCCAAGAGCGCAGCACGACTCATCCAAGAAGTCACAAAAAGACCCCACAACAACATCCAAAGAGCTGCAGGCCTCACTTGCTTCAGTTAAGGTCAGTGTTCATTGACTCCACCATAAGAAAGAGACTGGGCAAAAATGGCCTGCATGGCAGAGTTCCAAGAACATTAAGGCTCGCCTCTCATTTTTGCCAGAAAACATCTTGATGATCCCCAAGACCTTTGGGAAAATACTCAGTGACCGACGAGACAAAAGTTGAACTTTTGGAAGGTGTGTCCCATTACATCTGGCGTAAAAGTAACACCGCATTTCAGAAAAGAACATCATACCAACAGTAAAATATGGTGGTGGTAGTGGATGGTCTGGGCCTGTTTTGCTGCTTCAGGACCTGGAAGACTTGCTGTGATATATGAAACATGAATTCTGCTGTCTACCAAAAATCCTGAAGGAGAATGTCCGGCCATCTGTTCGTGACCTCAAGCAGGACAATGATCCAAAACACACCAGCAAGTCCACCTCTGAATGGCTGAAGAAAAACAAATGAAGCCTTTGGAGTGGCCTAGTCAAAGTCCTGACCTGAATCCTATTGAGATGCTGTGGCATGACCTTAAAAAGGCAGTTCATGCTCTAAAACCTCAAATGTGGCTGAATTACAACAATTCTGCAAAGATGAGTGGGCCAAAACTCCTCCACAGCGCTGTAAAAGACTCATTGCAAGTTACTCCTAAACGCTCGATTGCAGTTGTTGCTGCTAAGGGTGGCCCAACCAGTTATTAGGTTGTAGGGGGCAATCACTTTTTCACACAGGGCCATGTGGGTTTGGATGTTGTTTTCCCTTAATAATAACAACCTTCATTTCAAAACTGCATTTTTGTGTTTACATGTGTTATCTTTGACTAATATTTAAATTAGTTTGATGATCTGAAGCATTTAATGTGACAAACAAGCAAACAAATAACAAGGGGGCGGGGGGCGGGAGGGTGTACACTTTTAGAAGAAAAAAAAAGGGTGCTATCTAGAACCTAAATGGGTTCTTCGGCTGTCAAGCCTTTTGGTTCCAACCCTTTCCACAAAAGGGTTCTACATGGGAACCCAAAAAGGGGTTCTCTCTACGGGGACAGCTGAAGAACCCTGGGAACCCTTTTCTCTAAGAGTGTATGTGTTAAGTGGTGGAGTGTAGTAGTGTGTGTTTATTCTGTTTCGATGTGAGCTTACTGTATGACTTGTCCCTGCTCTCTGCACAGCACTTTCTCACCATATGGCCGATTCCGACCCGAGGTAAGAGCAGGAAATGGAACGTAGTTGCCTTTTTATGCCCTTTTCTCTCAATGCATATTCTGACCTGCTATTCACCAGCTATTCAATTGGGGGGTGGAGATCTGAGAAAATGAAGGTGTGGCGGAGGTGTGTCTACAGATAAGCCATGTGTTCTGACCTTGACTTAGTTCCCATAATAATTCCACCACCTTCACGTACAAGGAAACCGTGAATAAATGTTGAGCGAACCTGCTGATTCCAAGTGGAAAAAAGCGTCTGCATTATTTTATTCCGATAGAAATAACACTGTAATAGAAATAGCACTGTAATTTATAAATGGATAAGAGCTATTGATAAGAGCTGGGTAATTTTATTTTTTTATTTTTTATTTCACCTATTTAGGTAAACCAGTTGAGAACAAGTTCTCATTTACAACGTGCGACCTGGCCAAGATAAAGCATAGCAGTGCGATAAAAACAACAACACAGAGTTACATATGGGGTAAACAAAACAAAAATCAAAAAAAATACAACAGAAATACAATTAATATACAGTGTGCAAATTTAAAGTTATGGAGGTAAAAGGCAATAAAATAGGCTATAGTCAAAATAATTACAATTTAGTATAACACTGGAATGATGTGCAAGAGATGATGTGCAAATAGAGATACTGGGGGTACAGATGAGCAAAATAAATAACAATATAGGGATGAGGTAGTTGGGCGGGCTAATTTCAGATGGGCTGTGTAACAGGTGCAGGATCGGTAAGGTGCTCTGACAACTGATGCCTAAAGTTAGTGAGGGAGATAAGCGTCCTCCAGCTTGAGAGTTTGCAGTTTGTTCCAGTCATTGGCAGCAGAGAACTGGAAGGAATTGCGGCCAAAGAGGTGTTGGCTTTGGGGATGACCAGTGAGGATATACCGCTGGAGCGCAGATTACGGGTGGGTGTTGCTATGGTGACCAATGAGCTAAGATAAGGCGGGGATTTGCCTAGCAGTGATTTATAGATGGCCTGGAGCCAGTGGGTTTGGCGTAACGAATATGTAGTGAGGACCAGCCAGCAAGAGCGTACAGGTCAACAGTGGTGGGTATTATATGGGGCTTTGGAGACAAAACGGATGGCACTGTGATAGACAACATCCAATTTGCTGAGTAGAGTGTTGGAGGCTATTTTGTAAATGACATCGCGAAGTCAAGGATCGGTAGGATAGTCAGTTTTACAAGGGCATGTTTGCAGCATGAGTGAAGGAGGCTTTGTTGCGAAATAGAGAAACCGATTCTAGATTTAACTTTGGATTGGAGATTCTTAATGTGAGTCTGGAAGGAGAGTTTACAGTCTAACCAGACACCTAGAGATTTGTATTTGTCCACGTGCTCTAGGTCAGACCCGTCTAGAGTAGTGATTCAGTCGGGTGGGCGGGTGCAAGCAGCGTTCGGTTGAAGAGCATGCATTTTGTTTTACTAGTGTTTAAGAGCAGTTGGAGGCTACTGAAGGAGTGTTGTATGGAATTGAAGCTCGTTTGGAGGTTTGTTAACACAGTGTCCAATGAAGGGGCCAGATGTATACAAAATGGTGTCATCTGCGTAGAGGTGGATCTGAGAGTCACCAGCAGCAAGAGCGACGTCATTGATATACACAGAGAAAAGAGTTGGCCCAAGAATTGAACCCTGTGGCACCCCCATAGAGACTGCCATAGGTCCAGACAACAGGCCCTCCGATTTGAACACATTGAACTCTATCTGAGAAGTAGTTGGTGAACCAGGCGAGGCAGTCATTAGAGAAACCAAGGCTATTTAGTCTGCCAATAAGAATGCGGTGGTTGACAGAGTCGAAAGCCTTGGCCAGGTCAGAAAACGGCTGCACAGTACTGTCTATTATCGATCGCGGTTATAATATCATTTAGGACCTTGAGCGTGGCTGAAGTGCATCCCATGACCAGCTCGGAAACCGGATTGCATAGCAGAGAAGGTACGGTGGGATTCAAATGGTTGGTGATCTGTTTGTTGACTTGGCTTTCAAAAACTTTTGAAAGGCAGGGCAGGATGGATATGGTCTGTAACAGTTTGGATCTAGAGTGTCACCCCCTTTGAAGAGGGGGGATGACCGCGGCAGCTTTCCAATCTCTGGGGATCTCAGACGTTACGAAAGAGAGGTTGAACAGGCTAGTAATAGGGGTTGCGACAATTTCGGTGTTAGTTTTAGAAAGAAAGGGTCCAGATTGTCTAGTCCAGATGATTTGTAGGGTCCAGATTTTTTGCAGCTCTTTTAGAACATCAGCTGTCTGATTTGTGTGAAGGAGAAGCGGGGGCATGGGCAAGTTGCAGCGGAGGGTGCAGAGCTGGTGGCCGGTAGTGGTAGCCAGGTGGAAAGCACGGCCAGCCGTAGCAAAATGCTTGTTGAAATTCTCGATTATTGTAGATTTATGGGGTGGTGATAGTGTTTCCTAGCCTCAGTGCAGTGGGCAGCTGGGAGGAAGTGCTCTTATTTTCCATGGACTTTACAGTGTCCCAAAACTTTTTGGAGTTAGTGCTAACAGGATGCAAATTTCTGTTTGAAAAATGTTAGCCTTTGCTTTCCTAACTGCTTGTGTATATTGGTTCCTAACTTCCCTGAAAAGTTGCATATCACGGGGGCTATTTGATGCTAATGCAGTACGCCACAGGATGTTTTTGTGCTGGTCAAGGGCAGTCAAGTCTG
>NW_025538431.1:0-19629 GCF_020615455.1 Coregonus clupeaformis | reverse complement strand
AGACTTTTTTCCTTCCAAAAGTCTGACAACCCCCAACCCCAATTCCAGGTCAGTAATATGTTAAATCAAATCTTGTGCTGTAAAAGTGCTTGGACTGCAGTCCGTCTGTCTGTCCTTCCCAGCTTGGCTGTGGTAGTACTGGGATATCTGTTGGATATTTACTCACCATAAGGTAGTAATTAGAGTCTGGAGGAAGCTGGCAGCAAACAGGGCAGAATGGGATATCCTCACAGTCTCTGGTCCAGGAGTCTCCAGCTATACATAGCCCAGACCTAGCCTGAGTCTCTGATCTGTTTGTGCTGCAACTTGTTTGGCGTGACACTCATAACAAGGGAGTTGGCAAGACAGCACAAACAGATCTGGGACTCAGGCTATCTAATACCCAGGTCAGAACCACACTTAGCATTTTGAATAACTAATAGAGTTGAGAGTTGATGGAACTGACAGATGGCGTTAAATACTGACACATGTTGACATTGAGAAAATGAATCATCAACAGTGGCTTGGATGCGTTATCAATTCACTAAGTACTGCCTAACACACAGCAGGGTACAGAGTGTATGGACAGACAAGACTGAGGGTTAGGTAGTCAACAATAATGTGTGTTTTGAGATTCCACCCACACACACCTCTGTCCTGTCCCTGCAAATTAGACTGAACTGAGTCATGGTGAGTGAGAGAGAGAGAGCGAGAGATAGAGGGAGAGAGGGAGAAAGCATAGGGAAAGATAGAGAGGAAAGAGAGAGCAGGAGAGAGGAGAAATGGAGAGGCAGAGGGAGAGAAAGAGAGTTCCTGTGGTTCCGTGTGGCTTGTGCCCCTGTAATCAGCATGGCAGGCTCCTGATGTCTAAATCCGCTGCACTGACCCAGACAGTCTCCACACACATACACACACACACACGAGTGCTGTGGTAGTGTCTGTGCATGTGGAGTTTGGCAACAGAGCACTCCCAGATAAATACAAGACCGCAGTGTTAAATATGCCCTACGTGGCTTCTACTGGGACATTAAGCAACTATTAATTGACATGGCCATCCACATTACCTACCATAGTACTTTAAAATAGACTATTTTTTAAAACACATGCTATTACTCAGTCAATTACTGTTTTTAATGCATCTGCGGAAATGCAATAAACCGTTTTGGGGGAAGAAACTGTTATCTTGATTAGATGACTGACCCAGTCTGTTACCCCCAAATATGACTGTCCACATTATGTTTACAAGCTCATTTGCTTGGCAATAATGACTAGCTCATTAGTAATGCTTTGTTAATGACAGCTGCTCTCAACAGAAGGCGTGTGTGTTTTATTTAAGTTATATAACTAAATAATGAATAATGCTAGAGGACTGCCCATCACCCTAAGCCATAGTGACATGGCCCTGTTTTAAAATCAAATCAAATTGTATTTGTCACTGTCACGATCGTCTAACAGAGATGAGGACCAAGGCGCAGCGTTGCAGGCAAACATACTCTTTATTAGAGACACGATCAAAAAACAACAAAACGATAACGTGACAGTTCACGGTCTAACACAACAGACTAGAAACAAGATCCCACAAACTCTGTGGGGAAACAGGCTGCTAAAGTATGGTTCTCAATCAGAGACAACAAGCAACAGCTGAATCACGTTGCCTCTGATTGAGAACCACACTGGCCAACATAGACAAACAATACTAGAATGTGAAACCTAGAACAAAACACATATACTTTACACACCCTGGCTCAACATATTAGAGTCCCCAGAGCCAGGGCGTGACAGTCACATACGCTGAATACAACAGGTGTAGACCTTAACGTGAAATGCTTACTTACAAGCCCTTAACCAACAATGCAGTTAAAGAAATAGAGTTCAGAAAATATTTACTAAATAAATTATATAACAATAACGAGGCTATATACAGGGGGTACCGATACCAAGTCAATGTGTGGGGGTACAGGTTAGTCGAGGTAGTTTGTACATGTAGGTTGGGGTAAAGTGACTATGCATAGATAATAAACAGTGAGTAGCAGCAGTGTAAAAACAGAGGGAGAACAGTCTATGACTTGGGTGACTGGAGTCTTTGACAATTTTTTGGGCCTTCATCTGACACTGCCTAGTATATAGGTCCTGGATGGCAGGAAGCTTGGCCCCAGTGATGTATTGGGCCGCATGCACTACCCTCTGTAGCGCCTTACGGTCGGATGCCGAGCAGTTTCCATACCAGGCGGTGATGCAACCGGTCAGGAAGCTCTCAATGGTGCAGCTGTAGAACATTTTGAGGATCTCGGGACCCATGCCAAATCTTTTCAGTCTCCTGAGGGAGAAAATGTGTTGTCGTGCCCTCTTCACGACTGTCTTGTGTGTTTGGAGCATGATAGTTTGTTGGTGATGTGTACACCAAAGAACCTGAAACTCTCGACACACTCCACTACAGCCCCGTCGATGTTAATGGGGGCCTGTTTGGCCCTCCTTTTCCTGTAGTCCACGATAATCTCCTTTGTCTTGCTCACACTGAGGGAGAGGTTTTTATCCTGGCACCACACTGCCAGGTCTCTGACCTCTTCCCTATAGGCTGTCTCATCGTTGTTGGTGATCAGGCCTACCACTGTTGTATCATCAGCAAACTTAATGATGGTGTTAGAGTCGTGCTTGGCCAATCAGTCGTGGGTGAACAGGGAATACAGGAGGGGACTAAGCACGCACCCCTGAGGGGCCCCAGTGTTGAGGATCAGCATGGCAGATGTGTTGTTGCCTACCCTTACCACCTGGGGGCAGCCCGTCAGGAAGTCCAGGATTCAGTTGCAGAGGGAGGTGTTTAGTCTCAGGGTCCTTAGCTTAGTGATGAGCTTTGTGGGCACTATGGTGTTGAACGCTGAGCTGTAGTCAATGAACAGCATTGTCACATAGGTGTTCCTTTTGTCCAGGTGGGAAAGGGCAGTGTGGAGTGCGATTGAGATTGTGTCATCTGTGGATCTGTTGGGGCGGTATGCGAATTGGAGTGGGTCTAGGGTTTCCGGGATGATGGTGTTGACGTAAGCCATGACCAGCCTTTCAAAGTACTTCATGGCTACCGACATGAGTCCAACGGGGCGGTAGTCATTTAGGCAGGTTACCTTCGCATTCTTGGGCACAGGGACTATGGTGGTCTGCTTGAAACATGTGGGTATTACAGAGGTTGAAAATGTCAGTGAAGACACATGTAGCATGCCTTGAGTACATGCCCTGGTAATCCGTCTGGCCCTGCTGCCTTGTGAATGTTGACCTGTTTAAAGGTCTTGCTCACATCGGCTACGGAGAGCGTGATCACACAGTCATCCGGAACAGCTGGTGCTCTCATGCATGCTTCAGTGTTGCTTGCCTCGAAGCGAGCATAAAAGGCATTCAGCTCATCTCGTAGGCTCGCGTCACTGGGCAGCTCACGGCTGGGTTTCCCTTTGTAGTGTCAGAGCCGGTGTAGTAGCATTAAATCTTAGTCCTGTATTGACGCTTTGCCTGTTTGATGGTTCGTCTAAAGGCATAGCGGGATTTCTTAAAAGCGTCCGGATTAGTGTCCCGCTCCTTGAAAGCGGCAGCTCTAGCCTTTAGCTCGGTGCAGATGTTGCCTGTAATCCATGGCTTCTGGTTGGGAAATGTACATACGGTCACTGTGGGGACGACTTCGTCAATGTACTTATTGATGAAGCCGGTGACTGAGGTGGTATACTCCTCATTGCCATTGGATGAATCACGGAACATATTCCAGTCTGTGCTAGCAAAACAGTCCTGTAGCGTAGCATCCACGTCATCTGACCACTTCCGTATTGAGCGAGTCACTGGTAATTCCTGCTTTAGTTTTGTAAGCAGGAATCAGGAGGATATAATTATGGTCAGATTTGCCAAATGGAGGGCAATGGAGAGCTTTGTATGCGTCTCTGTGTGTTGAGTAAAGGTGGTCTAGAGTTTTTTTTCCTCTGGTTGCACGTGACATGCTGGTAGAAATGAGGTAAAACAGATTTATGTTTGCCTGCATTAAAGTCCCTGGCCACTAGGATTAGCATTTTCTTGTTTGCTTATGGCCTTATACAGCTCGTTGAGTGTGGTCTTAGTGCCAGCATCGGTTTGTGGTGGTAAATAGACGGCTACCAATAATATAGATGAGAACTCTCTTGGTAGATAGTGTGGTCTACAGCTTATCATGAGGTACTCTACTTCAGGCGAGCAATACCTCGAGACTTCATTAATATTAATAATAATAATAATAATAATATGCCATTTAGCAGACGCATTTATCCAAAGCGACTTACAGTCATGCGTGCATAAATTTTTTGTGTATGGGTGGTCCTGGGGATCGAACCCACTACCTTGGCGTTACAAGCGCCGTGCTCTACCAGCTGAGCTACAGAGGACCACCATTAGACATTGCGCACCAGCTGTTATTGACAAATAGACACACACCCCCGCCCCTTGTCTTACCAGATGTAGCTGCTCTATCCTGTCGATGCATGGAAAACCCAGCCAGCTCTATATTATCCGTGTCGTCGTTCAGCCACGACTCGGTGAAACTTGAGATATTACAGTTTTTAATGTCCCGTTGGTAGGATAGTCTCGAACGTAGATCATATAGTTTGTTTTCCAGTGATTGCACTTTGGCCAATAGAACCGATGGTAATGGCGATTTACTCATTCGCCTACGAATCCGAACAAGGCACACCGACCTTCTACCTCTGTATCTCCGCCTTTTCTTCATGCAAATGACGGAGATCTGGGCGTTGTCTCCGGAGAGCAGTATATCCTTCGCGTCGGACTCATTAAAGAAAATCTCTTCGTCCAGTTCGAGGTGAGTAATCGCTGTTCTGATGTCCAGAAGCTCTTTTCGGTCATAAGAGACGGTAGCAGCAACTTTATGTACTAAATAAATTACAAACAATGCGAAAAAACTAACAAAATAGCACAGTTGGTTAGGAGCCCGTAAAATGGCAGTCATCCCTTCCGGCTTTAAGCTGAAACGTCATCCATGTTACACAAATCAACATCCCTATATATAGCTGAACACAGTGGCTAATGATGTCATAGAGCACACCACAGTATTTCCGGCATTTTTGACGGCATTCCGAAACAAAACGTCAGTGGGCATTCTTGCACAGCGAGGCTAATTATAGAGGCATCTGGACCTGGGGAGACAGGAGACAAATTAGTCATAATAAGTAATGGGTCACTTCCTATGGGGGGCTTAAGATTAGGCTAATGAAAGCTTAAAGCTTCTCCAGCAGGAAATGGAGATGTAACCGTTTGAGGGGATACGCAAATTCACAGAACACCAAGTCCCTTTGAGAGCCATAGGCTAAGTAGTGGGTTTTTCTGAGTGGGAGTTCTGGTGTGATACTCATCAACGAGAGAGCTTAATAGGTCATTTAGCAGACACTTTATTCTAAAGATACTTCCAGAATGGTTAACATTAACAATGACACAGGCCGAACATTTAAAACAATGGCCCGTGCGGGAAATCGAATCCACAACCCTTGTGTTGCCAGCACCATGCTCTAACTCACTGAACCATTGGAAGCACTATCCACAGTGTGTATTAATGGAGTTGGAGTTGGTCCAGTACAGAGTGTCTCAGACTCAGGGAATGAGCTGGCTTCACTGTAAGGCAGCATTGTTAAGGAGACATAAAGAGCAGTATTGACTCCTCATCTGCTGCTTGGTCACTACGGGACCTGGATCTGCCATTGTTCTACTGAGTAGGAGGACGCCTGACACACTGGAGCCTAATGAGAAAAACTAGATACACAAAGTTCCTTATTACATACAGGGTTGCTCAACTTGTCCACCCACACAGAGGGTTGATACACAGCATCCCGTTACTATGGTGTTGCTCAATTCTGGTCCAGACACACTCACACAGTATGCAGGCATTTGTTCCAGCCCAGCACTAATCTGATTCAGCTGATCCAGCACACCTTATTCAACTGGTCAATGGCTCATTGATTAGTTGATTCAAGAGTTAGTGTTTGGCTGGAACAAAAGCCTGCACTCTCTGTGTGGGGGTACCCAGGACCAGAGTTGAGAGACTCTGCCCTACTTTCAACTGTCTGTGTCCAGGAACCAGAGATGCCTAGTGGTCCCAGTTGCCCCCAATGCACATCTGCCAGGGCCAAATTGGGGCCAAACCTAGGCCAACAGCCTCCTTAAGCAAAATACTGTACACAGGGCTCACCCTGGGGACTGAGATCATTTTGTCACTTCCTCACATCAATGACATCACTGTGAGTGCTGCTCTCTTAAGGACGACTACACCACACACAAACAGACACACCTGACAAACAAAACACAAACACTGTTACAGATTAGTAACTCATACACACTAACAATAAATTAATTTCTGGTCTCTCTTTCCTGTTAGTACTAACTTAGCCATTTTCGTGGTGAAAATCATTTTATTTGCTATTAAGTCTTTGAAAGGCTTGCTGCTAATGCACATCAGAGACCTGACACACATTTCATTATGGAGGCAAGTATCAGAAAATGGCAACAAGTTCATAACACCCCCTTAAGCAACTCCGTAACACAAAAGGTCCATTCAGTGTGAGGATGAATCCTTAGAGGAGTCAGTGTACAGCGCAGCTGACTGGGTTCGCTCATGTGTACAGAGAGAGAGATGGGGAGTGCATTTATTCAGCTCAGCCCCCACCACGCTTTCATTTGGAGTTTGTTACTGGAAAATAGGCAACAACATGGGTACATCCAGCCCATTAGTTCTCAATTTGTGTCCCAGACAGACAGACAGACAGAGGCCTCTGTCCAGATGAAGATTCCCTGGCCTTGCCTTCATAGGAGACATCAGACACAAAACAAAAGTCTTCCTCTGTGTGGACAAAAATATTTAATAATATCTATGTCCACTGGTCATTAGTAATGGAAGACTGAGGAGGAGAGTAGATGAGGTAGAAGGACCCCCCACTGTTACACAGCGATGCAAAATAGACCAGAGCTAACCACAGTGATGGGAAATAGACCAGAGCTAACCACAGCGATTGGAAATAGACCAGAGCAAACCTGAGGCAGGTTATTTTTCACCATTGCGGCAGGTGCTTTTTTAGCCTTTTTGGTGCAGGTGCTTTTTCACATTTCTCCCCATTTCTCTCAACATCTCCACTTGTGACAACTACACAAGCCCAGAATTGCCGCTAGAACAGAGCATCCAGCATCATCATAACTCATGAAGAATCAGCTCAGAAATACAGGCAACAGAGCCAGTGGCGGCCCCTTAATCAGGACGCATCCATGCAATGCTTGAACTAAGCAGAAAAGCCCCAGGGTGAGTTTTCCCTCAGAGTGGGTCTCTGTTTCGTCTCAACCTCACAAACAGAGCACTGGTTTCAGTATAAGCAGATCTGAAGGGTCTGAATAGGTATCAGCAGTGTAGTGGGGGAGCTTCCACCATTTTGCTAACACCTTACAGATTTAACATTGAAAGGAAAGGCCCAAGGAGAAGGGTTAGGGTGAGAATTGGGACAGGCTGTCTGGTTTGTCTCAACACCACCACTAAGAGAGGGCTGGAATCCGTATCAGAGGTCTCCTAGGTCTCTGGGATGATAAACAGAGATAGGAGCCGACATACAATGATAATCACTGATAACACTCCATAAACTGCTGAGGGTAATGCTATGTTGGAAAAGGTCCTGCTTTAAAGGCCATTCTCCTTCCCTCTGAAAGGTCACACACTGATTTAACGATGCTTAGCCTGGTTCCAGATCTATTTGTGCTGTTTTGCCAACCGTGATCTGAGTATGAATCCCAACACACTAAAAAACACTGTGACATCAGCATGTGTTCTTTTCCGATTCTCTGATCCACTTGATCCCAGGAGCCAGTCCTGTGGTCCTGAACGTTGGGAACGAGTGGGAAGCACAGATGGGGTCTGAGAGGAGCCAGTGAGCAGAGGTATGCTGTGACAGATATACACACACACACACCACTATGTGTATTAATAGAGTACAGCCTAGAGAGGGCCAGCACATCACAGCCATAGAGAGTGGAGGACAGAGGGATGATGCATAATGAGACAGACAGAGGCCTTAATGGCTAGAGAAGTCCAGGGGGCTGTCCTCTAGATGGAGAACACGCAGTCTGCATACACACACTGGTCAGAGGGGAGAGAAGAAAAAGAAAAAAGAGCTGTGTAGAGAGAGAGAAAATAAATAAAAGGAGAGAAAAGGAATAAAGGGGTGACTGACCTGTACTGCTCCCTGCGTTTAAGTATAGGCTATCTTTGATTTGTCTAACGACAAGTCATGCAAGTAATGAAAATACAGGGAAATCCAGGCATATGGTACACATGCAGACATGTAGGGAAAAACACTAGCTCATAGATCATTAAACTAAAATGTATTCAGAAATGTATATAAAAGAGGTTCAAATTAAAATACAAAGGAATCAAACTAAGTGCTGAAAATACACAGTAGACAGACATGCACTCAAAAATATCACATCAGCTACAACAAGCCGCCAAGATATTTTGGAAATAAAGCAACTTGGAATTGAGGGGCGGGAGCACAAGAGTGCATTCCACACTAGTGAAATAACACATTTCCCAACATACCCGAATTCGCAGGACTTTTCTTCATGTTCTGGTCGTTTGGGTGACACTTAGTCAACGTTTTCCTATAAAAAATAAATCGAGTATTCGTCCAATTATTTTTGTACTAGATCCCGTTTCTCCTTTCACTATTCTCACTGTTGGAGAGTCTGCCGCGGCTCACGCGTAACCGTTCGCCGTATCACAATTCAAACAATCGAGTAGCCTACTCTAACTTATTGTAGCCTAGCCTGTATTATTTCTCGTCGCTGGATGTTTCACCAAGCCTGATGTGCACTTCGTGGGATGCTCCAAGTTTCAAGGACCACACGAGCGTGCATATGGAATCACGCGCTCATCAGTGGCACGAATGGATGTTGATGTGCCTTTTACGCACGTCCCACTTATGACCATGCTGTTATTTTTGTGATGCGCTTTCCATGCATGATATCATCCGTGCGTAAGCATCCAATCAATCCATGTGAAGAGAGAGAGGTCGCAGAGACGACGTCATGGGTTGTTGCCCTATGGAATAAATGTGTTTGATCTTATTGGCGTCCCCAAAATGTCGCTTTACTGACCATTACATAGAAGATTGAGGAGGTTCTATTCGTAAATTAGAACACATTCATTGCATTTTATTGTGATGTAAAATGTCACAAACACCCTATTTAGGCCTATAAATATTAATTTCTCAGATGTTTCTATTACTGAACAAAAATATAAACGCAACATGCAACAATTTCAACGATTTTACTGTTACAGTTAATATAAGAAAAGCAGTCAATTGAAATAAATAAATTAGGCCCTAATCTGTGGATTTCACATGACTGGGCAGGGGCGCAGCCATGGGTGGGCCTGGGAGGGCATAAACCCACCAAATTGGGAGCCTGGCCCTGCCAATCAGAATGGGTTTTTCCCCACAAAAGGGCTTTATTACAGACAGGAATACAGTATTCCTCTGTTTCATCAGCTGTTCGGGTGGCTGGTCTCAGACGATCCCACAGGTGTGGAAGCCGGATGTGGAGGTCCCGGGCTAGCATGGTTACATGTGGTCTGCGGTTGTGAGGCCGGTTGGAAGTACTGCCAAATTCTCTAAAGCAACTTTGGAGGTGGCTTATGGTAGAGAAATGATGATTCAATTCTCTGGCAACAGCTCTGGTGGACATTCCTGCAGTCAGCATGCCAATTGCACGCTCCCTCAAAACTAGAGACATCTGTTGCATTGTTGTGTGACATAACTGCATATTTTAGTGGCCTTTTATTGTCCCCAGCACAAGGTGCACCTGTGTAATGATCATGCTGTTTAATCAGCTTCTTGATATGCCACACCTGTCAGGTGGATGGATTATCTTGGCAAAGGAGAAATGTTCACTAACAGGGATGTAAACAAATTTGTACACAACATTTTAGATAAATAAGCCTTTTGTGCGTGTGGAACAATTCTGGGATCTTTTATTTCAGCTCATGAAACATGAGACCAACACTTTACATGTTGCGTTAATATTTTTCCTCAGTATAGTTGTAGTAATAATTAAACTAATTAAATCAGGGCATAGACCTAAAAATATTGGACTTTGTCTAGCTGAAATAGCCTTTTCCCCCAAATGCAATGTGTCATAATTTCTTCAGGGCACTGACAAAAACTTTAGCTCAAAACTTTTTCTCATAACACAGGATAGAGGAGAATTTAATATGGATGAGATTAGTCACTTGCTTAATCTTATATATATATATATATATATATATATATATATATATATATATATATATATATATATATATATATATATATATATATATATATATAGCTTTAGTTTCAAATTTCACTTTCAATAGGCAGGTTAGCTCCTATTGTCTGGGCCTTATCTAAATCCACACTAGCTCTCGAGAACCCAAAGGGGCTTATAGCCTTTTGGGTTGTCAGCTGAAGGTATGGACCACAGCTGGCTCCTTGTAAACTACAATCCCGATGCTCTGTTTTAACGTTTAGAAACGTTCATAATCCTAGCTTGCAATAAGGTTTTGGAAACCTTTGGAACTTAACTTTCATACCAGTGAGTAAGAATCTCTCAAATACAAAAGATTCACCTTGCTTCATAAATAACTATTAATTATTTTTTGTAGATCAATCATCATTTACCAACAATACATCATGGATTTGAAGCTCTCGTACACAGCCAATTTGCTTCTCCTCAGACACCTATATAGGCCTATATGACCAGGGTTCTGCTGCCCTCTAGTGAGCATTCATTTAACTACTACAGTTTCTGGTACTGTCTGCAAAATGACAGTCACATCTCATTTTTACATTACATGTCTTATGGCTTACAAGGGAGAGGCCACAGCAGAGGATCTATCACAGTAAACTTTGAACACATCTCATACCTGTGTGATGAGGCAGCCTTAGCCTCATCACCATTTCAAAAGGTATTTTATTAAGTTAATATTATCTAAAATGCTTGAAAGTATGTGTGGTTAGGATAAAGTAAACTAGTCCATTGCATTGCTGCCATTTTAGGTGTGCCTGAACTTAATTAGTTGCTACCAAGATGATTGCTCAGGTTGAAGCCAGGTGTGGTGAGTTAGGTAATTAGTGAGTAGCTCACACATGCTTTCAGTCTCTGAGTATTAGCTCTAATCATGTTCTACTTGATGCAGCTCTTTGTCTTTTAAACTAAAGTCTACTTGACTAAATATGGTAGTTTAAACAAATGAATGTAATTAACTGAGAAAAAAATCATAATATTGCCTGGTCTAATTAACAAAGTAAAGTTCAGCTAATTAAATGTACACACTCATTGGTTAATCAATATGGGATTGGTTTAAGCGCTATGGTAGAAATGCTTTCCTTTTCTCTCAGCTTAGGGTTGAACACCATTTTACAATGTGCTCCATAGCAGTTTGTTGTGTCCTGTATGTACAGGAAGGCTGTCCTGGTAGAATCTCTTTAGTCCCAGTAAGGGGGAGAGTTAGGCTCTGTTTAGAGCTAATAAACGGGTAATCCCTAGTTATGCTGTTTAGCAACAAAACTGATGCCTGTGCAACTATGGGGCAAAACAGACTGGGTTGGCCTAGATCATGGTTTCCCAAACTCGGTCCTACCCTAGCACTACACAGCTGATTCAAATAATCAAAGCTTGATGATGAGTTGGTTATTTGAATAAGTAGTGTAGTGTTATGCCAAAAACCAAAATGGGGGAGGGTCTGCAGGTTTTCACTCCTCCCTTTTTACTTGATAAAATAAGGTCACTAATTAGTAAAGAACTTCCCTCACCTGGTTGTCTAGGTCTTAATTGAAAGCAAAAAGCAAAAAGCAAAAACCTGCAGACACTAGGCCCTCCATGGAATGAGTTTGACACCCCTGACCTATTTAGGCTAACCTGTCTATTTAGGCATAGTCTTAGCTGGAGTAGGAACACTATTGCGGAGCTGAGCTTTAGACTCGCCGTCGTTTTTGTATCCTGAATATTACTGCTATGGACAACTGTTTTTCAAGACAAGCCATGTGTCCTGAAATTCTTCATCTGCAATAAATTCAAGTATTGCTTTTGTACAACCACGGGTCCTCTTCATTCCCACCTATCACCTCCCTTGGCTACTCTGGGTCTGCTATTCTACAACCTGTCATTTCCTAGCAGCTTTTACTCGCTGCTTGCTATATTTCCTGTGTCTTTGTCAGTAAGGCCAACCACAATCTCTTCAAAACACAGGTGTTAGTTTCACTCAGCTGCATGTGTTTTCAAGGTAGAGAGAGACTAGATGTAGGTTAATATGTAGATTTGATGCCTTTCTAGTTATGTATAGATAAATAATGTATTCATAAGTACTGTATGTTTTTGTACAGGTGTACTGTATATTCAGCTGAATGAGAAATATTTGTTTGTATAGATAATTTTTCTTCAATACCTTGAAAGTGGAAATGAAATGGGAGCTCAAACTCTCTAACTGGATTCCAAGTGTTTCTGCCCTATCTTTCCTGTCCTCTTACCGGGACAAACCTGCCTTTTAACAGTTTCTCACCTCCCTTATTTACATTTTAATGGGTATCTTCAACCTATATCTACAAAAGGGTACATGCCATGGTTGCAAGACAACAGAATGAACAAGAAAACAACAGCTAAGAATAGAAGACTGCTTCACCACACTTTTCACACAGTTGATATTAATATACTTTATGACAGTATTAACGCATACGTCAGGGGTAGGCAAATAGATTCAGCTGCTGGGCGATTTTTGTCGGAGCAAATGACAGCGGGCCGGAAAATAATTACAATAATTTGTACATTGCAAATTGACCACCACTAACTAAGTATTTTTTGATCCCCCACTCGCTGACCGATTTTGGCACGCGGGCCACCTGTTGCCGACCCATGAAATCGGCATTGGTGGTATAGGCTCTAGGCTGACTTTTGCCCAAAATATTATTATATAGGCCCTAATACTGTGTTTGAAAGTCAAACAGACGCTATTGCAGTTCAAAACAAATGTTAATTTCGTGACAAAACTTGTGATGTTCTATGCAACGGTTACGTGGCCCTCAGACTTTTAATGTCTAGCCTAGTATAGGCCTACATAAGAACTCATACAGTGTACATGAGAACTCATATGTAAAAAGTGTCCATAAGAGCTCATACAGTACCAACAATAACTCATATAGTGTACATAAGAACTCATACACTGCACATGAGAACTCATATGTAAAAAGTGTCCATAAGAGCTCATATAGTACCAATAAGAACTCATAGTGTACATAAGAGCTCATATAGCACCAATAAGAACTCATACAGTATACATAAGTACCAATAAGAACTCATAGAATGCATAAGAGCTCATATAGCACCAATAAGAACTCATACAGTATACATAAGAGCTCATATAGTACCAATAAGAACTCATACCGTGTACATAAGAGCTCATATACAGTGCTGTAAAGTACTTAAGTAAAAGTACTTTAAAGTACTACTTTTTAATTTTTTTATTTCACCTTTATTTAACCAGGTAAGACAGTTGAGAACAAGTTCTCATTTACAACTGCGACCTGTCCAAGATAAAGCAAAGCAGTGCGATAAAAACAACAACACAGAGTTACATATGATAAAAATACAACAGAAGATATATATACAGTGTGTGCAAATGTAGAAAGTTATGGAGGTAAGGTAATGAAGGGCCAGATGTATACAAAATGGTGTCGTCTGCGTAGAGGTGGATCTGAGAGTCACCAGCAGCAAGAGCGACATCATTGATATACACAGAGAATAGAGTCGGCCCGATAATTGAACCCTGTGGCACCCCCATAGAGACTGCCAGAGGTCCAGACAACAGGTCCTCCGATTTGACACAATGAACTCCATCTGAGAAGTAGTTGGTGAACCAGGCGAGGCAGTCATTTAAGAAACCAATGCTATTTAGTCTGCCAATAAGAATGCGGTGATTGACAGAGTCAAAAGCCTTGGCTAGGTCGATAAAGACGGCTGCACAGTACTGTCTTTTATTGATCGCGGTTATTATATTGTTTAGGACCTTGAGCATGGCTGAGGTGCACCCATGACCAGCTTGGAAACCAGATTGCATAGCGGAGAAGGTACGGTGGGATTCTAAATAGTCAGTGATCCGTTTGTTAACTTGGCTTTCAAATACTTTTGGAAGGCAGGGCAGGATGGATATAGGTCTGTAACAGTTTGGATCTAGAGTGTCACCCCCTTTGAAGAGGGGGATGACCGCGGCAGCGTTCCAATCTCTGGGGATCTCAGATGATACGAAAGAGAGGTTGAACAGGCTAGTAATAGGGGTTGCGACAATTTCTGCGGCTAATTTTAGAAAGAAAGGGTCCAGATTGTCTAGCTCAGCTGATTTGTAGGGGTCCAGATTTTGCAGCTCTTTCAGGACATCAGCTATCTGAATTTGGGTGAAGGAGAAGCGGGGGGGGGGGGGCATGGGCAAGTTGCAGCGGAGGGTGCAGAGCTGGTGGCCGGGGTAGGGGTAGCCAGGTGGAACGCATGGCCAGCCATAGCAAAATGCTTATTGAAATTCTCGATTATCACAGATTTATCGGTGGTGACAGTGTTTCCTAGCCTCATGGCAGGAAACTGATTGTGTATATTGGTTCCTGACTTCCCTGAAAAGTTGCATATCGCGGGTGCTGTTCGATGCTAATGTAGTATGCCACAGGGTGTTTTTGTGCTGGTCAAGGGCAGTCAAGTCTGGGATGAACCATGGGCTATATCTGTTCTTAGTTCTGAATTTTTTGAATGGGACATGCTTATTTAAGATGGAGAGGAAAGCACTTTTGAAGAACATCCAGGCATCCTCTGCTGACGGAATGAGGTCAATATCCATCCAGGATACCCGGGCCAGGTCAATTATAAAGGCCTGCTCGCTGAAGTGTTTTAGGGAGTGTTTGACAGTGATGAGGGGTGGTCGTTTGACCACGGACCCATTACAGACGCAGGCAATGAGGCAGTGATCGCTGAGATCCTGGTTGAAGACAGCGAAGGTGTATTTAGAGGGTAAATTAGTCAGGATGATATCTATGAGGGTGCCAATGTTTACGGATTTAGGGTTGTGCCTGGTAGGTTCCTTGATAATTTGTGTGAGATTGAGGGCATCTAGTTTAGATTGTAGGACGGCCGGGGTGTTAAGCATATCCTAGTTTAGGTCACCAAGCAGTACGAACTCAGAGGATAGATAGGGGGCAAGCAATTCACGTATGGTGTCCAGGGGCACAACTGGGGGGCTGAGGGGGTCTGTAGCAAGCGGCAACAGTGAGAGACTTATTTCTGGAAAGGTGGATTTTTAGAAGTAGAAGCTCAAATTGTTTGGGCACAGCCCTGGATAGTATGATAGAGCTCTGCAGGCTATCTCTACAGTAGATTGCAACTCCGCCCCCTTTGGCAGTTCTATCTAGACGGAAAATGTTGTAATTCGGGATGGACATTTCTGAATTTTTGGTGGCCTTCCTAAGCCAGGATTCAGACACTGCTAGAACATCAGGATTGGCAGAGTGTGATAACGTAGTGAATAACTAAAACTTTGGGAGGAGGCTTCTGATGTTGACATGCAAGAATCCAAGGCTTTTACGGTTACAGAAGTCAACAAATGCTAGTTGTGATGATCCGGTGTTAAGGTCCAGTGATTCAGTGATTCCGGCAGAAAATCCGATATGTTCTGGGTGGATAGCACGCTGTGCAGACCGATAATTGTCCAGGCTAGACCTGGCTGGTAGGTAGTGCAGGCCACGGACAGTGGTGAAGACCACATTGGGTGAGGCGGGTTGCAGGAAAGTATATTTGGTTAAAGGATGGGAAATGAGAGAGAAATATACAGTGGGGAAAAAAAGTATTTAGTCAGCCACCAATTGTGCAAGTTCTCCCACTTAAAAAGATGAGAGAGGCCTGTAATTTTCATCATAGGTACACGTCAACTATGACAGACAAAATGAGAAAAGAAAATCCAGAAAATCACATTGTAGGATTTTTAATGAATTTATTTGCAAATTATGGTGGAAAATAAGTATTTGGTCAATAACAAACGTTTCTCAATACTTTGTTATATACCCTTTGTTGGCAATGACACAGGTCAAACGTTTTCTGTAAGTCTTCACAAGGTTTTCACACACTGTTGCTGGTATTTTGGCCCATTCCTCCATGCAGATCTCCTCTAGAGCAGTGATGTTTTGGGGCTGTCGCTGGGCAACACGGACTTTCAACTCCCTCCAAAGATTTTCTATGGGGTTGAGATCTGGAGACTGGCTAGGCCACTCCAGGACCTTGAAATGCTTCTTACGAGGGCCACTCCTTCGTTCCCGGGCGGTGTGTTTGGGATCATTGTCATGCTGAAAGACCCAGCCACGTTTCATCTTCAATGCCCTTGCTGATGGAAGGAGGTTTTCACTCAAAATCTCACGATACATGGCCCCATTCATTCTTTCCTTTACACGGATCAGTCGTCCTGGTCCCTTTGCAGAAAAACATCCCCAAGGCATGATGTTTCCACCCCACATGCTTCACAGTAGGTATGGTGTTCTTTGGATGCAACTCAGCATTCTTTGTCCTCCAAACACGACGAGTTGAGTTTTACCAAAAAGTTATATTTTGGTTTCATCTGACCATATGACATTCTCCCAATCCTCTTCTGGATCATCCAAATGCACTCTAGCAAACTTCAGACGGGCCTGGACATGTACCGGCTTAAGCAGGGGGACACGTCTGGCACTGCAGGATTTGAGTCCCTGGCGGCGTAGTGTGTATACTGATGGTAGGCTTTGTTACTTTGGTCCCAGCTCTCTGCAGGTCATTCACTAGTTCCCCCGTGTGGTTCTGGGATTTTTGCTCACCCGTTCTTGTGATCATTTTGACCCCACGGGGTGAGATCTTTCGCGTGGCGCCCCAGATCGGGGGAGATTATCAGTGGTCTTGTATGTCTTCCATTTCCTAATAATTGCTCCCACAGTTGATTTCTTCAAACCAAGCTGCTTACCTATTGCAGATTCAGTCTTCCCAGCCTGGTGCAGGTCTACAATTTTGTTTCTTGTGTCCTTTGACAGCTCTTTGGTCTTGGCCATAGTGGAGTTTGGAGTGTGACTGTTTGAGGTTGTGGACAGGTGTCTTTTATACTGATAACAAGTTCAAACAGGTGCCATTAATACAGGTAACGAGTGGAGGACAGAGGAGTCTCTTAAAGAAGAAGTTACAGGTCTGTGAGAGCCAGAAATCTTGCTTGTTTGTAGGTGACCAAATACTTATTTTCCACCATAATTTGCAAATAAATTCATAAAAGATCCTACAATGTGATTTTCTGGATTTCTTTTCTCACTTTGTCTGTCATAGTTGACGTGTACCTATGATGAAAATTACAGGCCTCTCTCATCTTTTTAAGTGGGAGAACTTGCACAATTGGTGGCTGACTAAATACTTTTTTTCCCCACTGTATATGAAAAAAAGACAAAAAACTAAAAAACAGGCTATTTACACGAGGACAAAAAAACAATTCACGACCACACTGCTACGCCATCTCGTTTTTTTTGGTATCTGTACTTTACTATTTATATTTTTTACAAATTTTACTTTACTACATTCCTAAAGAAAAGTATATAGTCTTTACTCCATACATTTTCCCTGACACCCAGTACTTGTTACATTTTGAATGGTTAGCAGGAGAGGAAAATGGTCTAATTCACACATTTATCAAGAGAACATCCCTCATCATCCATACTGCCTCTGATCTGGCGGACTCACTAAACACATGCTTCGTTTGTAAATTATGTCTGGTTGTTGTAGTGTGCCCTCGACTATCCGTACATTTTAAAAACAAGACAGTTGTGCCATCTGGTTTGCTTAATATAAGCAATATGAAATGATTTATACTTTTACTTTTGATACTTAATTATATTTTTACAATTATATTTACTTTTGATACTTAAGTATATTTAAAACCAAATACTTTTACCCAAGTAGTATTTTACTGAGTGTCTTTCACTTTTACTTGAGTCATTTTCTATTAAGGTATCTTTACTTTTACTCAAGTATGACAATTGGGTACTTTTTCCACCACTGCTCACATACTCTAGTACCAATAAGAACTCATACAGTATACATAAGAGCTAATGCTGTATACATAAGGGCCTGAAGGACCAAAGAGTGCACATGGTCCCTCATTATTATATCTATCCACTATGTAGGCCTCATAGATTAATCTTGATTTCACCAAAGATGTTTAGCTTGAGTGATGCAGCTCAACTTGAATGCACATACACATTATATATATACAGTTGAAGTAGGAAGTTTACATACACCTTAGCCAAATACATTTAAACTCAGTTTTTCACAATTCCTGACATTTAATCCTAGTAAACATTCCCTGTTTTAGGTCAGTTAGGATCACCACTTTATTTTAAGAATGTGAAATGTTAGAATAATAGTAGAGATAATTATTTATTTCAGCTTTTAATTATTTCATTACATTCCCAGTGGGTCAGAAGTTTACATTCACTCAATTAGTATTTGGTAGCACTGCCTATAAATTGTTTAACTTGGGTCAAACGTTTCGGGTAGACTTCCACAAGCTTCCCACAATAAGTTGGGTGAATTTTTGGCCCATTCCTCCTGACAGAGCTGGTGTAACTGGGTCAGTTTTAGACCTCTTGCTCCACCACCTTTTCAGTTCTTACAAATGTTCTATAGGATTGGGGTCGGGTTTTATACCACTCCAATACTTACTTTGTTTCCTTAAGCCATTTTGCCCACAACTTTGGATTATGTTTGGGGTCATTGTCCATTTGGAGACCCATTTGCGATTCTTTACTTCCTACTATTCTTGATGTTCTTCATTATCCACATATTTTCCTTCCTCATGATGCCATCTATTTTTGTGAAGTGCACCAGTCCCTTCTGCAGCAAAGCACCCCACAGCATGAAATGCGTCCATCACCCGTGCTTCACAGTTGGATTTTATTCGCTTAAATTTCGATTACTCGTTTTACTGTGGATATAGATACTTTTCTATCCTGTTTCCACCACATCTTCTAGATCCTTTGCTGTTGTTCTGGGATTGATTTGCACTTTTCGCACCAAAATAATCTTTCATCTCTAGCGCCGTCTCCTTCCTGATATACTGTTCCGTGGTGTTTATACGTACTATTGTTTGTTCAGATAAGCGGCTGGGTACCTAAAGGGCGTTTGGAAATTGCTCTCAAGGATGAACCAGACTTGTGGAGGTCTACAATTTTTTTTCTGAGGTCTTGGTGATTTTTTTGATTTTCCCACCTCAAGCAAACAGGCACTGAAGTTTGAAGAGTAGGCCTTGAAATACATCCACAATACACCTCCAATTGACTCAAATATTCAATTAGCTCTATCAACTACTAAAGCCATGAATCATTTTCTGAATTTTCCCCGTTTAAAAGGCACATCAACTTAGTGTATGTAAACTTCTGACCAACTGCAATTGTGATACAGTGAGATTATAGGTGAAATAATCTGTCTTAACATTGTTAAACATTCTTTTGTCATGCACAAAGTAGATTCCTAACCAACTTGCCACAAACTATAATTTCTTAACAAGAAATTTGTGGAGTGGTTGAAAAATGACTT
>NW_025538430.1:0-19639 GCF_020615455.1 Coregonus clupeaformis | reverse complement strand
ATGTACAGTGGGGGAAAAAAAGTATTTAGTCAGCCACCAATTGTGCAAAGTTCTCCCACTTAAAAGATGAGAGAGGCCTGTAATTTTCATCATAGGTACATGTCAACTATGACAGACAAAATGAGAGAAAAAAATCCAGAAAATAACATTGTAGGATTTTTAATGAATTTATTGCAAATTATGGTGGAAAATAAGTATTTGGTCAATAACAAAAAGTTTCTCAATACTTTGTTATATACCCTTTGTTGGCAATGACACAGGTCAAACGTTTTCTGTAAGTCTTCACAAGGTTTTCAACACACTGTTGCTGGTATTTTGGCCCATTCCTCCATGCAGATCTCCTGTAGAGCTGTGATGTTTTGGGGCTGTCGCTGGGCAACACGGACTTTCAACTCCCTCCAAAGATTTTTTATGGGGTTGAGATCTGGAGACTGGCTAGGCCACTCCAGGACCTTGAAATGCTTCTTACGAAGCCACTCCTTCGTTGCCCGGCAGTGTTTTGGGGATCATTGTCATGCTGAAAGACCCAGCCGCGTTTCATCTTCAATGCCCTTGCTGATGGAAGGAGGTTTTCACTCAAAATCTCACGATACATGGCCCCATTCATTCTTTCCTTTACACGGATCAGTCGTCCTGGTCCCTTTGCAGAAAGACAGCCACAAAGCATGATGTTTCCACCCCCATGCTTCACAGTAGGTATGGTGTTCTTTGGATGCAACTCAGCATTCTTTTGTCCTCCAAACACGACGAGTTGAGTTTTTACCAAAAAGTTATATTTTGGTTTCATCTGACCATATAACATTCTCCCAATCCTCTTCTGGATCATCCAAATGCACTCTAGCAAACTTCAGACGGGCCTGGACATGTACTTGCTTAAGCAGGGGGACACGTCTTGCACTGCAGGATTTGAGTCCCTGGCGGCGTAGTGTGTTACTGATGGTAGGCTTTGTTACTTTGGTCCCAGCTCTCTGCAGGTCATTCACTAGGTCCCCCGTGTGGTTCTGGGATTTTTGCTCACTGTTCTTGTGATCATTTTGACCCCACGGGGTGAGATCTTGCGTGGAGCCCCAGATCAGGGAGATTATCAGTGGTCTTGTATGTCTTCCATTTCCTAATAATTGCTCCCACAGTTGATTTCTTCAAACCAAGCTGCTTACCTATTGCAGATTCAGTCTTCCCAGCCTGGTGCAGGTCTACAATTTTGTTTCTGGTGTCCTTTGACAGCTCTTTGGTCTTGGCCATAGTGGAGTTTGGAGTGTGACTGTTTGAGGTTGTGGACAGGTGTCTTTTATACTGATAACAAGTTCAAACAGGTGCCATTAATACAGGTAACTAGTGGAGGACAGAGGAGCCTCTTAAAGAAGAAGTTACAGGTCTGTGAGAGCCAGAAATCTTGCTTGTTTGTAGGTGACCAAATAGTTATTTTCCACCATAATTTGCAAATAAATTCATAAAAAATCCTACAATGTGATTTTCTGGATTTTTTTTCCTCAATTTGTCTGTCATAGTTGACGTGTACCTATGATGAAAATTACAGGCCTCTCACATATTTTTAAGTGGGAGAACTTGCACAATTGGTGGCTGACTAAATACATTTTTTCCCCACTGTATGCACACATGACTGTAAGTCGCTTTGGATAAAAGCGTCTGCTAAATGGCATATTATTTATTATTATTATTAGCACATCTTAAACAATCAGATTAGAGAGATTGTTCCGGATGTATCTTTGTCGTTATGTGGTTTCAGTCTGGTGTTTGACTGGCTGAGGTCAGGTCAGGTCTGGTCATGAACCAGTGTACAGAAAAACCTAAGTCGCAGTACACTTGAGAAAAATATTGATGATTTATCCAACAGGGTTGGTGATTTATCCAACAGGGTTGGTGATTTATCCAACAGGGTTGATGATTTATCCAACAGGGTTGGTGATTTATCCAACAGGGTTGATGATTTATCCAACAGGCTTGATGATTTATCCAACAGGGTTGATGAGAGGGAGTGTCTCCATGTGACTGGGGTGACCCTGGATGAACACTTATGAGGTGGTATTGATTCAACAATGAAGTCATAAGTAATGAGCAGTCATTTAAATAGAAACCATACAGCCAGTACCTTTTAAAATAGTATATCGACATGTCACAATATCTGGGGAAATTACTGGAATAATTCAAAGATTATTTTCTAAGAAAGTTAATCTCCCAAAAAGTAAGAATGTAAACATTTGAGTACAACCATAGAGGTGTACATTTAGGACAAACCACACACTACGTACACAACATACACATAACGTACACATAACGTACACACAAACCACACATAAAGTATACATAACGTATACAAAACGTTCACATAACGTATACACAAGCCACACATAATGAGTACACAACATACACATAACGTATACATAACGTATACACAAACCACACATAAAGCACACATAACCTATACATAACATACACATAACGTATACACAAGCCACAATGAGTACATAACGTACACATAACGTACACATAACGTATACATAGCGTATACACAAACCACACATAAAATGTATACATAACGTATACAAAAACCACACATAACGTATATATAATGCTTACGGCAGGTAGCTTAGTGGTTAAGAGCGTTGTGCCAGTAACTGAAAGGTCGCTGGTTCTAATCCCCGAGCCGACTAGGTGAAAAATCTGTCGATGTGCCCTTGAGCAAGGCTCTGGATAAGAGCGTCTGCTAAATGACTAAAATATAATGTATACATAACGTATACACAAACCACACATAACGTATATATAATGTATACATAACGTATACACAAACCACACATAACGTATATATAATGTATACATAACGTATACACAAACCACACATAAGTATATATAATGTATACATAATGTACACACAAACCATACATAACGTATGTCTTTAGGCTCACCAGTCCATTACTCTCGTTATCCCCAGCACACTCATTATGGGTTCAAAGGTAAACAGATGCTAGCAGAAAGAGGCGCTTCGGAATACAAAGGTTAATTAATCAACACATAATTACACACGTTTTGAGAGTCGCTTAGCAAGACAAAACTGTGTGTGTGTGTGCGTGTGTCACCTCATTAATTGTGTGCTTCCCCATTGTTCCTGTTTGACACAATTATCTAGATTCAGTGAATTATTGTATGTTTCGATCTTTACCACGGTGACGGTGTTGTTGAATTACTATGTCTCCTCTTTCCTCTACAGATTGTGATGAATTGAGAAGGGGGGGGAGTTAAAGCCAGATCATTACTGATTGTAATGAGTTGAGAAGGGGGAGGGGGGTTAAAGCCAGATCATTACAGATTGTGAGTGAGTTGAGAAGGGTCGGAGTCAAAGCCAGATCATTACAGATTGTGATGAGTTGAGAAGGGGCGGAGTCAAAGCCAGATCATTACAGATTGTAATGAGTTGAGAAGGGGGGGGGCAGAGTCAAAGCCAGATCATTACAGATTGTAATGAGTTGAGAAGGGGCGGAGTCAAAGCCAGATCATTACAGATTGTGATGAGTTGAGAAGGGGCGGAGTCAAAGCCAGATCATTATATATTGTTATGAGTTCAGAAGGGGGGGTTAGAGCCAGATCATTACAGATTGTGATGAGTTTTTTTGGTTGTGCAGATAGAGGGCCTGAAGGTAGACAGATCCATTTGTAATGATGAGCTCCCAACTGGATCATCTCAACCAACGTCAATTAATTGCAATCACAGCATTCATCTCCCAGCTGCTGACTCGGCTGCTATTGGTATTGTATCTGATCAGACAGAATACTTCACGCACCGCTGTGCCTGGACACAATCTAGGCTGGGCCCATCAATATGACTGTTATTGCTGTTATGAGAGGCATTGATAACTACTCCGTTTTTGAGTTTGCTTTCCGGGCTCTCAAGGCTTTAATACGTAGTAAGATAGTAAGCAGGATATCTTGGAAATTGTGTGAAGACGTGGAGTTTAGAGACGGACTGACTGCCTTCTCTCAAGGGACGGCTGTGGATGATTGTTTGTTTCAGAAGACAAAAATCAGGTTTAGAATTGTGTGGCTCTCTCCGTTGGGAAAAACAGTCATACTGAAAACTACGTGGAATATGACACATGATAATGCAGCTACTTTCAGTGAAGGCCTGAGAAAAGGCGGTTTTCAATTTTACAGATAAATAATTGTAAGATTAAAGGATCCTCTTGGAAAATGTACTAATTTTCTCTCATCTGCACAGCAAATTACTTCAAGGGTAAGGTTAAACTAAGGTAACTTTTCAGACTCGATTTAATGGCCTCAACAGAGAGAGAGAGAGAGAGCGAGAGAGAGAGGGAGAGCGAGAGAGAGAGAGAGAGAGAGAGAGGGAGAGAGAGAGAGAGAGCGAGAGAGAGAGAGAGAGAGAGAGAGAGAGAGAGAGAGGGAGGGAGAAAAGAGAGAGCGAGAGATATCCATGACAGAAAAGGTCAGAGTGATATTTGCTACCTCTCTCTCTGAAAACAGGTCTTAATTACTTCCTGCTTTGTTTAGGGCTGACGATGCAACTTCCTGCCCTGAATAATGAGGCCGAGTTTACTCACAGGCCTTAATAAGGTCCTAATGTCACATTAATTTATTCATCTGCAAACGGGTAGTAAATCAACCAGCGTGGACTAGAACACCAAATATCTGGCAGAAGCTTGGCTGCAGTCCCCAAGAACCTCTCCTTTCTTCTGAAGTGTACACTTGTTCACTCCCCTTCATTGATTTAGGAAGGAATGACTGGTATAAGGAAACTCTCTCTGGCCCATGCCTACACCACTCCAAACCACTGGGCACAGACGTCAGTTCAACGTCTAGTTTTATTTACATTTGGTTGAGTTGTCAACTAACGTGAATTCAACATGAAATCAACCCAATATTGCACCCTGACATAGGATTTAGGTTAAAAGTTGGGTGAAAAAAAATACGAAATTCCCTTACATTGATGACCTTTTTCAAATCCAATCAGTTTTCCATGTTGATTCAACGTCATCATACTGAATGTTTTGGTTGAAATGACATGGAAACTACGTTGATTCAACCCGTTTTTGCCCAGTGGGAATGCTTTTAAATTTGTGGGGAGTAGTGAACAAGTGCACACTTCAGTAGGAAGGTGAGATTATTGGGACACAACCTTGTAATTTGTGGGGAAACTGGTTCAAGTTTCTCACATCAAGGATGCCTTGATCATCCTTGATACCTGAGGGCCTCATCAGTCTGCTTTACCCTCCCTAACGATGAGGTTCTGGGGGAATTTGGAAGGCCAGATGGGAGGGATGTATGGTTGTAGGAGCAGTTTATTTTGAGAAATGCTGTGAATTGTGAGCCTTGTGATTTGCAATATGTTTTTATATGGGTAAGAGCAAATAGTCCAAAAACGGTCACTAAACAATGTTGAAAGCTCATTTTCAGTCATATTCTTGTCAAACTAGAAAAAGTTCTAACAAAGAGATTATAATGAAATAAATATCACAAACAAATCAAAATAATTAGCAAATAGACTGAACAATCAAGCCCCTGCAACAACGATACCCTGGAAGTATGGAGTAAAGCAGAGAACAGTGATGATATTATAACGTGAGGTTATTCCTCAGAAAACCAGGGGATGTCCTGAGGACGTTATCCCTCTGACGTTCTGGGAAAGTTCTGAAGTTCTGAAAGTTCTGGGAACCTTTTTTCTAGCTCCCGGTTTGACCCGGGGACTTCCCCCAATACGTTTTTAGGATGTTCTTGGGACGTTATGTCATGGTCCCCTGGAGGTTTTGTCTAGTTCCCGGTTTGTCTCGGGGATGTCTCCTGTGTCATGAGCCCTCTCACTCCACCGGGTTACCACCTTAATTGGTTTCCACTATCTTCCACTCTGCTCACCTCCCTCTCTCTACTCAGCCTAACTAGCTCCACCTGTCCCTGCTCTGCTCGGCTCTAATTACTCTGCCAGCTGCGCTGCATTACCCACTAACCTCTCCCAGTATTTAAGGCCCTGTCTTTCAGCTCTCCGGTGTCAGATCGTCTGCAAAGCTCACACCCGGAACCTGTTTGCTCGCGCTTCTGGCTCACCCTGGTTTTGTGACCCCGGACCTGCCTGGTTTTTGGATACTCTTCTGCCTCAGGAGATCCAGACCTGCTTCTGCCATTACGACTCCTGACTACTCTTCAATCCCGGTAACTCTGACCAGCCTTCTGCCTTGCTACTACGTATTTTGGATTTCCCTTGAACTGTACTGCTGCCTGGTTTCATTCCCAGCCCCGTTGTGTCTGTGTTTCCTCCCCCCAGGGACTTCTGGACCACCAACCACCGGCGTCATCGGACGCATCGCTGCCACTGGGGGAGGCACAGACCCAGCACATCGGACGGGATAACCCCTGGAGCCTTCACTCACTCCCTACATCCCTTTCCCCTTAAGTTTAAATAAACTTTTCTGGTGTGACGAATTGTGGTCCTCTTGTCGTCTGTCTGAATCGTGGACAGTACGATCTGACCATCATGGACCCAGCGCACACTTCCCCCGACATGGAAACCGAAGAACCTGAGCAACCCACCGCCATGCTACGCCTGGAACACACTGAGAGAGAGCTAGCCGCATGAGCGGCGACATCACCTCTCTGCTTCAGGCCGGCTACCAACAGCATCAGCAGTTCCAGCAGCACCAGCAGCAGTCCCAGCAGCAGCAACAACAACTCGCCATGATCATTCAACTCCTCACCAACCTGACCCAGCCAGTCTGCCCACCAGCCCTGCCCCCGAGTTACCTGCCCCGGTCATTGCAGCCGCTGCTCGGAACCCAAGATTGAAACCCCGAGCGGTTCAACGGCGATTCAACCCAGGTCCGGCCATTCCTGACTAGCTGCCGACTTCAGTTCTCCTTGCAGCCAAGGACCTTCGCCACGGAGGGGGCTAAGGTTGGGTATGCCATCACTCACCTGACGGGCCGAGCTCGACTCTGGGGAACAGCAGAGTTCGAACGTCAAACCCCCGCATGTGCAACCTTCGACCTGTTTGCTGAGGAGATGCTGAAGGTGTTTGACCTGGATTCACCAACCGCAGGCGTCTGCGTGAACTGTTCAGTATTCGACAAGGCAGACGTACAGTCGCAGACCATTCCATCGACTTCCGAACCCTGGCTAGAGCGAAGTTCTTGGAACACACCATCGTTGGTGGACGCGTTCTTCCATAGTTTGGCTGACTATATCAAGGACGAAGTTGGTCTCCCAGGAACTGCCTTCCACTCTTGATGAAGCCATCGCACTGACTGTCAGGATCGACAGTAGGATACAGACCCGTCGTCGTGAGAGGGGGCGCCAAGGTCCACCCTACTACCGGCATTCGGAGAGATCCGATTGGGTTCCTGTCATCTACTGCCACTCACCCAGGTCAGCTTGATCAGTCTGAGCCTATGGAGATTGGGCGAGCCTCTCACTCCTGCAGAGCGCCAGCGACAGCTACCACCTCAAACCTCTGCCTCTATTGTGGAGGTGATGGACATCGTGTGGTAACCTGCCCTTTAAAGGGCCGAAGCTCACCGGGCATAGGGGGAGTCCGGTTGAGTTCAATGACCATCCAGTCCTCCGACCGCAAACCCCTGCTGCAAGTTCACCTCCGCCTCCTGACTCAACTCACCCCTGGCTGCTCTGGTGGATTCTGGCGCCGAAGCCAACATAATGGACATCAAGCTGGCACGCCAACTGGGACTGGAGAACCTCCGTTTGACACCTCCTATTCCTGCCCGGGCACTGGACGGACACTTACTCGGATCGGTCACTCATGTCACGGCCCCGGTCTCGATGGGTCTGTCCGGAAACCATCAAGAAACTATCCAGTTTCACCTGCTCCCCCTCTCCAGGCCAACCCCTCATCCTGGGTTACCCATGGCTCCGCCTCCGGCACAACCTCAGCTCGACTGGGTGACCGGGGTGATCAGGGGAGTGGGGAGAGGACTGCCACCCGAACCTGCCTGCTTGCCGCCGCACTTCACCCTCGGCCAGTACCTACTAACTCCGCTCCTGACCCCTCCAAGGACCCTGTGTCGATTCTGCCAAGTCCCTGCATCGTTGCAGCTCTGACCTGGGCTGTTGAGGAACAGGTGCTGGAGGCTCTCCGTAACCAGCCAGGTCCCAGCACTTGCCCAGCTGACCGCCTTTTTGTCCCCGAAGACCTGAGGTCCCAGGTCGTTCAGTGGGGACATGACTCCCGCCTAGCTTGTCACCCTGGCTCCACCCGCACTTACAACCTGCTCGCCCAGAGGTTCTGGGTGGCCCTCTCTGAGGAAGGATGTACGGGAATTCGTCCAAGCCTGCCCCATCTGCAACCAACACAAGTCGTCCTGCCAGCCCCCAGCCGGATTGCTGCAGCCCCTGCCTGTGCCCAGGAGTCCGCTGGTCCCTGCTGCGCCTTGTCCTCCTCCTCCACGGCTCGCCGAAGGTGGTCTGGTTTACACCGTCCGCCGCCTGCTTCGGTCCAGACGGAGGGGTAGGGGTCTCAGTACCTCATTGACTGGGAGGGCTATGGACCTGAGGAAAGGACCTGGGTGCCAGCTAGTCGGATTGTGGATAGGACTCTCATCACCGCTTTCCACCAACGGCATCCTGATCAACCTGCAATCCGTGAGGGGCCGCCCCAGAGGGGGTCCCTAACCGTCCGGCCCGCTCGGCTTCCTGTCCTGTGCCTGACCCTGTCTCGGGACCTGTCCCATCTCCCGACCGGCCCTCGGCTTCCTCCGAGGATGAGGGACGTTCACTCGGACCGTTCGGAGGAGTTCTAGCCCTCCTCCGGCTCCCTCCTCCCGCCCGGCGTGGTGTTGCTCTTGGGACTTCTGGGGGCCGTCCCTTGGGGGTTCTGTCATGAGCCCTCTCACTCCACCGGGTTACCACCTTAATTGGTTTCCACTATCTTCCACTCTGCTCACCTCCCTCTCTCTACTCAGCCTAACTAGCTCCACCTGTCCCTGCTCTGCTCGGCTCTAATTACTCTGCCAGCTGCGCTGCATTACCCACTAACCTCTCCCGGTATTTAAGGCCCTGTCTTTCAGCTCTCCGGTGTCAGATCGTCTGCAAAGCTCACACCGGAACCTGTTTGTCGCGCTTCTGGCTCACCCCTGGTTTTGTGACCCCGGACCTGCCTGGTTTTTGGATACTCTTCTGCCTCAGGAGATCCAGACCTGCTTCTGCCATTACGACTCCTGACTACTCTTCAATCCCGGTAACTCTGACCAGCCTTCTGCCTTGCTACTACGTATTTTGGATTTCCCTTGAACTGTACTGCTGCCTGGTTTCATTCCGCCCGTTGTGTCTGTGTTTCCTCCCCCCAGGACTTCCTGGACCACCAACCACCGGCGTCATCGGACGCATACCGCTGCCACTGGGGGAGGCACAGACCCAGCACATCGGACGGGATAACCCCTGGAGCCTTCACTCACTCCCTACATCCCTTTCCCCTTAAGTTTAAATAAACTTTCTGGTGTGACGCAATTGTGGTCCTCTTGTCGTCTGTCTGAATCGTGACATCCTGAGGATGTTTTTAGGACATTTTTGGACGTTGTGTCATGATCCCTTGAAGCTTGCTTGATTGTCCCAAGTGTCCCAAACCATTATAAGTAAAGTCATTCAATGGTTTTAAATGGTATAAATAATTAAATGGGGTTTTAAGGTAAGTGTTACGCTTTTCGCTAAAGTAGTGTACAAATCTTTAATCAATGACAATATGATTACATTTGACATGATCACTCAGTACTGACATTTCAATATGACCCCGCCTGGGATTTGAACTCACAACCTCTGGATTTGGGGTATGCTACAGTCCACTACACATGTATTACCTATAATACATATCTGCATTTAACAAAAGATGCCATCTGCACTGCTATGTTAATGACCAGTAAATCTAACTATTTTCTCATTGACTTCATTTACTTATTTCAGCTATTTGAGTTTGAGTTTTTAGTATAGTTGTCTAATTTTGTGTGGGGCATATTATTCTGTTTGAATTTTACTCCCTGAATCACTATGATAAATATAAAAGTTTTTCTTGAGTGTATTTTTAACAGAGCTGAGATTGACTTTGAAGTGCAAATAGCAGCAAGATTGTCGTGAACCAAGTGGTTGTGAGTTCAAATCCCAGGTGAGGACATGTTAAGTAATAATTACTGTATGAATAAAAATACACAATGTAATGTGTGTCAAATTGTGTCAAATATGTAAGTTGAAAGCACTGTTTGCCGAAAGACAAAAAGCTGTGAACGGATCAGTGGTTCACCAATCAGGGCCTTGATGGGCTTGGCCGCATCAACAAGGGGGGATGGGTAATGAAAATAGGATCCACGTGTCCGAGGTAGAATGTTTTTTTTAGAATGTTTATTTGAGACCTTCAGGTGACATCCCTCGGGACAAACCGGGAACTAGACAAAAACCTCCAGGGGTCCATGAAACAACGTCCTAAAAATGTCCTTGGGGACATCCCCAGGACAAACCGGGAACTACACAAAACCTCCAGGAGACCATGACTCAACATGCTGACAACTTTAGGTGACCATTTCGATCCTGCAAGGATCTTCATCCGGGCATTTGACCTGCAGGATGGAAAATGTTGTTTGTTTGTTTATAACGACTTGTTCCGTCCACTAAAGCATGTGAGCTTGATCACACTTGACTACAGGGTTATAGTTGACATCAGATCAACTCTACAGCAGGGAATCATTGATCCAGTGGGGCAATCTAACAACTCTAATTATCTTTCATCCATTTAACAATAACAATATCCAGTACACTAACTATATACTCTCTGTGTTTGGGATAAACCACGGAGGATGGGGGAGTGTCCCAATCAGCACCCCTAGCTCTCATTGGTTTAGTTTTTTCCTCTCATGAATGTGTAAGTTTGACATCATGTTTAGTCTATGCCAGGTCTCGCTCTTTTTTTTGTCATGAATCACAGTAAAGCAAAAAATCTGTGAAAAGACAATGAAGAAATATCGAATCAAAGCCAGATCATTACAGATTGTGATGAGTTGAGAAGGGGCGGAGTCAAAGCCAGATCATTACAGATTGTGATGAGTTGAGAAGGGAGCGAGTCAAAGCCAGATCATTACAGATTGTGATGAGTTGAGAAGGGGGCGGAGTCAGAGCCAGATCATTACAGATTGTAATGAGTTGAGAAGGGGCAGAGTCAAAGCCAGATCATTACAGATTGTGATGAGTTGAGAAGGGGCGAGTCAAAGCCCGATCATTACAGATTGTAATGAGTTGAGAAGGCGGGGATTAAAAGCCAAACCAATGAGAGCTAGGGTGCTGATTGGGACACTCCCCATCCTCCCGTGGTTTATCCCAAACACAGAGAGCTTATATAGTTAGTGTACTGATATTGTTATTGTTAAATGGATGAAAGATAATTAGTAGTTGTTAGTTTGCCCCTGGATCAATGATTCCTGCTGTAGAGTTGATCTGATGTCAACTATAACCCTGTAGTCAAGTGTGATCAAGCTCACATGCTGGTCTAAGTAGCGGGCTGTAGAGGGAACGCGGTGCCATTTGGTAGGATGCTAGGAGTGCATCTGATGACACAGCAGTCTCAACGAAACCCTCCTGAGGGGAGAGATAGAGGGCTCTGGGGTAAAGCGTAGCCGCTCCGATATGGATCGTACAATTAAATGTTCATTTAATTCAGCGAGGCATCACTCCCTTTGTACTGGAACTAATTGAAATTATGCTACAGAAAAGGGCCTTGCCTTACAATACGTTCAAACACAGAGAGAGAGAGAAAAAAGAAAGATAGATAGATAGGATGCCTGGCCGCTTTTCTGACAGCTAATTCATCTGATGATGAAGCATTTTCCCTCTGCCAACCGCGCACGTGTGTCACCTTTAAAACGTTTCTCAGATTTCTGAGGTAATGGGTCTTGTGAACGAGCGCTGCGCAGCAAAGCGCTGACCGACCGTCTCGATTTTGGGGCAAATGCAAACGCGGTGAGGCTGAAAATGAGCATCGTCTCTCACTTGCTGCTGCTTTGGCCGTGATAGGACTGCGATAGGGCGGGCGGGTAGCGGGGCGAGGTTTGGGCCTAACGGTGACCGTGGATACACCAACTGGCTTAATGGGGCACGGAGGGGATCCGTTTTAGCCTCCGTATGGTAACGTGGTAATGTGTCCCTGGCCGCACTACATTAGACAGGGAATGAATTTACCCACATTCAGCAATTCTGTAGGAAAAGACAGTGCTCACCACGTTAACCGAGTGTCTGCCCAGCTCTTGTACGTTCTTCTGGTGTCGTTTTATGATTGTTGGATTTCATCCCCCTGATAATCGCTGATACTATGACGTTCCAATGGGATGCGTGAAGTCATGGGTGTTTAAACTTGAAGGTATTCATATTTTTTTTTAAGATGAAAAATCCCAAATGAATGAAAGAAGCCTCTGCAGAGCAGCTTGTGAGGCCATCAAACCAGAGATGTAATAAACTGCATTGTGAAGTCAAGCCCCCAAAAACGATTCCAACATTAAGGTCCAAAGTACTATTTTATGTCTCAGCATAACCTGACAAGGTTGAAGCGTTGTCTAGGCTACACGTCTATGCTCTCCCATTGTCCAGACTACACCGTCTATGCTCTCCCATTGTCCAGACTACACTGTCTATGCTCTCCCATTGTCCAGACTACACTGTCTATGCTCTCCCATTGTCCAGACTACACTGTCTATGCTCTCCCATTGTCCAGACTACACTGTCTATGCTCTCCCATTGTCTAGACTACACTGTCTATGCTCTCCCATTGTCCAGACTACACTGTCTATGCTCTCCCATTGTCTAGACTACACTGTCTATGCTCTCCCATTGTCCAGACTACACCGTCTATGCTCTCCCATTGTCCAGACTACACTGTCTATGCTCTCCCATTGTCCAGACTACACTGTCTATGCTCTCCCATTGTCCAGACTACACTGTCTATGCTCTCCCATTGTCTAGACTACACTGTCTATGCTCTCCCATTGTCTAGACTACACTGTCTATGCTTCCTCCCCATTGTCTAGACTACACTGTCTAGCCTCCCCCATTGTCTAGACTACACTGTCTAGCTCCCTCCCTATTGTCCTCCAATTGGGTACAAATTAAAATATACCTCAACCCCCTTTCAAATATTTATGGGAACAGAGTATCCTGGGACGATACTGAACAACATTGGTGCTGGAACACAGAGGTCCTCTATGCGTCCCAAATGACACCCCTATTCCCTATATAAAGTGCACAAACTTGTATTTGGGGAGTTTCTCCCATTCTTCTCTGCAGATACTAAGCTCTGTCAGTTGGATGGGGAGCGCGCTGCACAGCTATTTTCAGGTCTCTCTCTGAGATGTTCGATCGGGTTCAAGTCCGGGGGCTTTGGCTGGGCCACCAAGGACATTCAGAGACTTATCCCGAGCCACTCCTGTGTTGTCTTGTCTGTGTGCTTAGGTCGTCGTTGTCCTGTTGGAAGATGAACATTACGCCCCAGTTTGAGGTCCTGAGCGCTCATCAAGGATATCTACGTACTTTGCTCCATTCATCTTTCCTCAATCTTGGCTAGCATCCCAGTCCCTGCCGCTGAAAAACATCCCCACAACATGATGCTGCCACCACCATGCTTCACCTTAGGGATGGTGCCAGGTTTCCTCCAGATGTGACACTTGGCATTCAGGCCAAAGAGTTAAATCTTGGTTTCATCAGACCAGAGAATCTTGTTTCTCATGGTCTGAGAGTCCAAGCGGGCTGTCATGTGCTTTTTTCACGAGGGAGTGGTTTCCGTCTGGCCACACTACCATAAAGGCCTGATTGGTGGAGTGCTGCAGAGATGGTTGTCCTTCTGGACGTTTCTCCCATCTCCACAGAGGAACTCCTGGAGCTCTGTCAGAGTGACCATCGGGTTCTTGGTCACCTCCCTGACCAAGGCCCTTCTCCCCCTGATTGCTCAGTTTGGCCAGGTGGCCAGCTCTAGGAAGAGTCTTGGTGGTTCCAAACCACTTCTATTTCAGAATGATGGAGGCCACTGTATTCTTGGGGACCTTCAATGCTGCAGACATTTTTTGGTACCCTTCCCCAGATCTTTGCCTCAACACAATCCTGTGGGACCTTATATAGACAGGTGTGTGCCTTTCCAAATCATGTCCAATCAATTGAATTTACCACAGGTGGACTCCAATCAAGTTGTAGAAACATCTCAAAGATGATCAAAGGAAATAGGATGCACCTGAGCTCAATTTCGAGTCTCATAGCAAAAGGTCTGAATAAGATGCGTTAATAAGGTAATTCTGGTTTTATTTTTAAAACATTTGCAAAAATAATTTATTCAATTTTAGAATAAGGCAGTAACGTAACAAAATGTGGAAAATGTGGCTCCCCGAGTTGCGCATAGCGGTCTAAGGCACTGCATCTCAGTGCTTGAGCGTCACTACAGACCCCTGGTTCGATTCCAGGACTGTCAACTGGCCGTGATTGGGAGTCCCATGAGGCGGCACAATTGGCCCAGCGTCGTCCCGGGTTTGGCGGTGTAGGCGTCAGTTGTAAATAAGAATTTGTTTCTTAACACTTGCCTAGTTAAAGTAAGGGGTCTGAATGCTTTCAGAATGCACTGTATAGGGAACAGGTGGGCCCTGGTCAAAAGTAGTGTGCTATATAGGGTGCCATTTTGGGACTCTCAACCTCCTGTGACACATCTCTAATTTTGGGACAAAAAACATCCTAGCTATGAGAGACATTTGTGATTTGTCAAGCAGAAACTTGACAAGATGCAATCGTCCCCAAAACCTAATTTCAAATAGGCGACAACACAAAGAGGAAGTGACACGAGATACTAAAAGCATCGGGGAACAGAAAATAGAACGAGATTAATATGGAAATGGTCTCTGTTTGATTCCCTGCCATTATCTAGTCACAAATAAAAATGGAAACTGAACTATGCTGTAATTTTCCCTCCGTGTAATTTGTGAGACCTGTTATCATGTTTTCGCTATTTACGTGGCACGGAGCAATTTAGATGGAAAATCAATGGAGAGCATCCTAACCCCTGCTTATGCTGGAGTCGCTCAATTGTTTAAAAATTATTCAGCATACTTACCTTATTCAATTCAGTTTGATTCCTTTAACAATGGAGTAAATTGGTTGAGGTGCACACAGTCTAAACGTGTTGAGACAATCAGTCGCCGACCCACGCCCCCAAGTGGACACAAATACTCACCTGCTCGGTGAGTGAAGGACGTCACGCTACCTGCTTAGCAAGTATCGCCTTCCTCTTCGATTCGGCTCACACTGAGGCTTGAACCAGGACCTCTGCCTCTCGAACACACATTACCACCCTCCTTTTTATTTTTTATTTTTTATTTCACCTTTATTTAACCAGGTAAGCCAGTTGAGAACAGGTTCTCATTTACGAACTCGAAGCCTGGCCAAGATAAACAAAGTAGTGCAATAAAAACAACACAGAGTTACATATGGGGTAAAAAAAGACATAAAGTCAGAAATACAACGAAACTATATATACAGTGTGTGCAAATGTAGCAAGTTATGGAGGTAAGGCAATAAATAGGCTTGAAGCATCTTACCAGCCGCGCCACCAAAAGCCTACGTTGGGGTTTGAGGAGTGAGTTTCGTAGATTTCCCCCATCTGCTACACGTGACGCAGAAAGTCAAATCCACACACACATACACACCTGTAAGCATTGAGGGATGGCAAAACAAGTACCTGTCTTGACCCTTTGTGGATCCACACTCCTCAACCCTCCTCTGGAGTCATCCTGTAGATGATACAACCATCGAATGAGTCCACGTGAACACAAGCAGCTTTTTACACAGAAACACTCCTTACACACTGTACTCCCCAGTGTTCTGACACAGCGGGGAACGGAAGTGCTACTAATTTACAATTCTTACAACTCGTTTCATTAATGTATCTGTGTGTTCCATGAGGCAGGGTGGCCAGTCTTCTATTCAGGCGCTAACAGCCCCAGCGGGGAGTCCAGACTGGCCCCGCTGGCTCCCCTCTAGCTAGGTGACCTGGGGGTATTTCCATATCTGTCCCAAACGGAAACCCGTCCCCTTTATGGGACACCACTTTTGACCAGGCTGGTAGTGCTCTATATTTGGGAATAGGGTGCAATTTTGGGACGCGCCCCATTTCTGTTTGAGTTTCTACCTCCGAAAAGCTCCGTCAAGCCTTCAGCTTTCCATCAAACGGCTGCTTGTTCTGACCTTCTCAGTAGTGGCCCACTTTCCTCTAACCATATGACTACGAGTTTGGTTAAACGGCTTTACCCCTCAGGCTCCTAGGGCCTGTTGATAAAAGTCATATGTCTGCCCATGCAGGAATAAAGTGCACTTTGAAGAACCTCTGTTTGATATGCTCTCAGCAGTCTGAGACATTTTTTTAATGAAAAAATGTTTCTTTTTTACGGACATGTTGTTTGTTGCAACGTCCTTACTGTTTTCGCGTTCATTCCCAATGGAATTCGGAAAATACTTTTTCCAGGTGTATGCGCAGCAATATCGTTAGCATATTTTATGTTTGTTGACATATTCAAAAGTTTGCATTTTTTTGCATTACAAAGATACGCACTGAGGGCCCTTGACCCGATTAATCATTGCTGACAGACGTTTCATAAGCTCATAGTGTCTAGATCTGTAAGAAACCTCTCAAGTCTCCCCGCCAGCCGGGCTTCCCATTTCTCTCCACTCTTCCATCACACATCCAGCCTCAGGCCATGTGGAGCATATGGGCCACATCCTCCTAGCCTCCCACCCTCCCCAGCCTCCCACCCTCCTGAGCCTCCCAGCCTCCAAGCCTCCTAGCTTCCCCAGCCTCCGACTCCCAGCCTCCCAGCCTCCCAGTGCCTCCTAGCCTCACAGCCTCCCAGCCTCCCAGCCGCCTCCCAGCCTCCCACCCTCCTGAGCCTCCCAGCCTCCAAGCCTCCTAGCTTCCCAGCCTCCGACTCCCAGCCTCCCAGCCTCACAGCCTCCTAGCAGCCTCCCAGCCTCCCAGCCTCCCACCAACCCTCTGTGAAGCCTCCCACGCCTCCCAGAAGCCTCTTAGCTGACCTCCAGAACTCCCAGCGCCTCCCACCCCTTACCAGCTCCCACCCCCCACCACCCAGCCACCCATGCACCCCAACACACACGCCTCTCTACTGTGGCGTCCCAACTTCAACTTATCTTCTTTTTCACTTCCACCCTTTTTTTCTTCCAGACCAGATCCTCCCAAGCCTCCCAGCCCCTCCCACCTCCCAGCCTCGGCGCTCCCTAGCCTCACCCAGCCCTCTGGGCCCCTCCCTTCCTCTCAGCCTCCTGCTTGCGACGGCCATCCCAGCCCAACTCCCTCCGCCACCAACCGCCTACCCGGTCTTCTCTAAAGCCCAGCCTCCCTGCACCTCCCAGCCTCCCCACCCTCCCCAGCCTCCCTGCCTCCCTGCCTCCCAGCCTCCCCCCCTCTCAGCCTCCCTGCCTCCAGCCTCCCACCCTCCTCAGCCTCCCCCTCCCAGCCTCCCAGCCTCCCACCCTCCAGCCTCCCCTGCCTCCTGCCTCCCACCTCCCTGCCTCCCTGCCTCCCAAGCCTCCCACCCTCCCAGCCTCCCTGCCACCCCCTACCACCCTCTCCCCACCTCCACCTCCCACCCTCCCAGCCTCCCACCCTCCCAGGCCTCCCTGCCACACACACACACTTGGCCACCTGCTAGCCTCCACGCCTCACGGCCTCCACCCTCGGCTGGCGGCGACAGCTGGCTGGCCCCGGCCCAATGGCTGGCTGGCGGCCATTACATGCTGTGCAGGCTGGCTTGGCATTGGGCCGTGGCGGCTGGCTGGCTGGCTGGCCTTATTACCCACCCCGGCGGCGCGTGGCAGCGCCGTGCTGCGTGGTGGCTGGCGGCGCACCGCGTAACCTCCTGGTCTCACCCTCCTACCTCCCTCCATAGTCTCCCACCTCCACTCCCACCTCCACCCTCAGGCCTCCCCCACCTCCCACCTCCTACCTCCCAGCCTCCTTATTCTGCCCTGCTGCTCAGCCTTTGCTTACACCTTCATATTTTCCTATTTCCCATAGTGCATAACTCTCTCTCTGCCACCTATGATCTACAGCCCTCAGCTCATTACCTCTCTCCCTCCCGTCCTCCTGTGTGAAAAGTAAACACTTTGACTTCAGTGGGTTCGGACATGTAATGTATTCACTCCAGGACTCGGGTTCTGCCCAGGTGTGCATGTGACTAGGCTCCATCCATCCTCCATCTCACCTCCATCACTCCATCCCTCTCCATAATCTCTCCTCACTTAGTTCTCCTCCAGTCTCTGTCAAGGTTTTTGAATGTTTTGGCTTTCTGCCTTTGATTATTGTGAAGTAGCGGGCAAGCGTGCAAGATTGCGGTGATTCTAACTAACATATGCATTTGTTCTAGAAGAACTTTCTTCTGGCGTTATGCTTATGAAATTAAGGAAAGCATGCTCAGTAAGTGATCCCGAAAAAATATCTTAGTGGAAGTTAAGTATTATTGGGAAGTCTGTAAACTTTATGGTTCTTGAGTTCAAGCGTATTACTCTATTACCTATTATATTTCCAACTTTGTAAGAAAAGCTGGGTCTCAAAATGCATTTAGTTTCTGTGGCTACTGTGAAATTTACCCAGGCGAGGTGGGTTGCTCTGGTAAGCTGGGCTATTTTCTGAGGCCATCGCTGCACCTGGGTCTTTTATTACAATTTCTTATTATTGCAACAGTTATTGCTGATGTTCTGGTGATTTTACGTTGATATGAGTGTTCAATCTCTTAAATAAAAATTAAGCGATGTTAAGCCCATTTATAGATATTTGAATCACTTTTTATTATTGTATTATGCGTTGGCCCCAAACTGAAGTAATACATTCAGTTCGAAGCTCGTATTATATTAAGTATCATACACATTCGCGGCGCATCCCTGCGTATCTCTTTAACATTATTCTCCAACTGTGTCATTGTTTCATGTCTTCTTCGTGTAATATTCATTGGTTTTGTTTGTTGAAAAGATGTGTTTTATAAGAAGATGGTGTTATTATTGTTTTTGTTGCAAGACTTTCTTTGATTGTGGGGAGTATGTTAATCATCGTCGGTGTTCGAATGTGATGCGCCATTGATCGCTTTGGTTGATTGTGTGGCTATGTTTTATTCCTATATTTTCTGAGCTGAAGCGTCCACTGTGTCAATATATATTGTTTTGGTAGAAGAAGGCGAAACTTTACTAAAGCGAAGTTTGGTTCACCATTGGTGTGGTGTCGAAAGTTTTTTTATTTTTATTTTTTATTCCCCATTGTTGTTACCCTCAGAAAAGTGATTTACTTCTTTGATGTTTGCGGCCAGCTGGGGCGCGTGAAGCGACTCTTTCCCTAAAACAATGTTTGGGTGATAAGAAAGGTTTTCCTCTTTTTGTGTGTGTTCACCTGGTTTTCCTCTGGGAAGAAGAAGAAAAAAAAGGAAAAAAAAAAAAGACAACGGAAGAAGGAGGAAGCGGAAGGAAAGGGGGGGGGGGGAGGGAGGGGGAGGGGGGGGGGGGAAGGAAGGAACGGGAGGCGGGGACAAGTGGAAATTGAGGAAGAGGAAGGAAAGGAGAAAGGGAGGCAAGGAAGAGAGAGGAAGAGAGAGAGAGGAAAAGC